>NW_020653851.1:19218385-19219232 GCF_003589595.1 Hyposmocoma kahamanoa | reverse complement strand
CAAAGTTCGCAGTCATATCTTATTCAAAATGTAATAAAACATTAACTAAGAGTAGATTTTAAGTTAAGATCATTTATTTTAAGAACACACAGTCGAATTGAGAACCTCCTCCTTTTTTAAAGTCGGTTAAACTTTTTAACCGTTACGAAGTTTTCACTATTTGTAACTTTTTCTGTTTTGTAACAAAAAGAAACAACAAATTGTAGCTCCGAATGAAAATGGATTCCAACCAAGCGGGTTTTTGGCTTGTTTGTCGAATTTTAAATCACAACACGATTAAAATAATTTGTTGCTACAATTATTGTGCAGATGGAAACAAGTTGCAATATCACTTGATACGTGTTATTCATTTCAATTACTTTTTTCAGTGTAATGAATAATGATACAGATAACTCAACATTGTATATTATAACCTGACACTGTAACCAAGTGGATGTTTGCAATTTAAATCATAATAATTGCGAACGCGTGCGCATGTCGACTATAGGCAGCCTTAGGACTGCCGGAATTGTTATGTAAAACTACATTTGCATGTCAATAAGTTTGTACTCTATGTATGTTACAATTGTGCTAATAGTATGGTCCGCGGTCCGTGTTCATTACATGTTTATAGGTTAGTAAAGAATACTGATGTGGATCGTTAGAACTACTGCATGTCTACCAGAAATTTATTATCAACTTGCTTTCATTTGCTATCTGCATAATACTGTATATAGATGTCGTACATTGAATAGAATAGAATAGAATAGACATTTATTGCAACGCCACAACACAGATACAAAAAAAAATATTGATACCACTTAGACAAGCAAAAAAAACAAAAAGACGTAATTAACAAAATTAAAAT
>NW_020653851.1:19119528-19218375 GCF_003589595.1 Hyposmocoma kahamanoa | reverse complement strand
TTAGACAAGCAAAAAAAACAAAAAGACGTAATTAACAAAATTAAAATAAAATAAAATAAGACAATAACAAACAAAGAGCAAAACAGAAAAATACTAAATATAACAACTACAAAATATGTTGTACTGTCATGTGTGCGGTTGTGGCGTATGCAAAAGGACTTCATTCAGCTTATGCCACAGCCGCAATTGACTGTGGCGCTGGTTTTCAATGAGCCCTGATTGGGCTTTGGTTGCTAGTTTTTTGTTTTTAATATTTCTTACTAAATATTAGAGTTTAGAGAGATTTTACTATTACCTTTCAACAATATTTGTTATACAAGTTTTATAAGGAGCAATCAAAATTAAACTTCTAAATGAAAATTATATCTATTTTAGTTTTCTTATAAATAAGAAAACCCAAAAATGCTCTCCATTTATATGAAGCCAGCGTTATAAAAAATTTTGTGCTTATTTGCAAATGGTGTGAATACGATAATGATGAAGTGATTTGTGCTCTATTTGCGCTTGCAGTTATTTCATTCCTTTATCTATGACATTACAAATTGGAACGCGAACGTGATAACAGTGTGTGCAATATTTTTAGTAATAACAAGATGCACTTCTCATCAATTAATGTGTTTACAGCAAAGGCAAAAGTTTCATATCAACGAGTCTGCACCTTGTCTGGGAAATTTATTCTTTACTAATAGGGTTGTACATTCCTTACTACCTCAGGGGTACCATCTACATCAACTTGTTCAAATACTTACCCTTAGCGGCAGGCTTTGAAGTTGAATTGAACTTCTAAAATAGTACATTAATGCAAGCGTATAGTAATCGCCTTTAAAAACGCGATGTTTCCGACTTCGGGAGGGTTATGTTTTTCAAGTGTATGTATGTATGCATGTCCATTTCTTTTTCACGCGGTGCAGTATAAACGGCAAGATTGATTTTGACACATGAGGTGTCGTTAGATTCGTCCTGATTGTGGGAATGTAATAGGGTATCAAATTAATCAAAATTCCCCCTCACTATTTTTATGATATCTTTTTATCATATTCTTTTTTATCTTTCCAGCTAAATATTTTTACAGTCGGAATTTTATTTTTATTTTATTTATTTAAACAATTTTTAGACTTGTTATTTAACAATGTTAAGTAAACAGACAATGTTTCATTCACGGTAAAAGCCTCTGCAATGGTTATAAGGCTTCACTTAGTAGGCACAGAAGTGACTGTAGTAACGTTCCTATCGCACTTCCTGTAAAACAGTAACTAACTTCACATTTTCTAAAATTTACTGATAACTAAGTAATTAAAAGTTTTATTCTTTGTTTGATGATATTAAATGATGAATGATATTAAATGTTACAATACAACAAGCATGAATGCAAGATGTATCTCTGTTTTTGTGTATAAATTTCATTGTTTTTTCACATTTTTAGCAGTTGAATCTGTGTTTCACCGTAGGTGCGATATACTGGATTTCGTATTTCAGAATTTGAGCTGTACGTCACGTAAATCTCGTTCTGTAACAGAGTTATATTCATGTAATAAATAGGCAGAGGGCAACAAGGTATACGACGATCAGCGGTCAAGTTGTCAGTCAAGTTGGTATTAAGAAAGAAATCTTTTGTTATTAAGCAAAATCACAGAGCATGGCTTATTATCTACTAAAGCGAAAAACAATCGCTAAGTCAAAACAACGTTGTTGATAAAATTGAAGCATCGCCGTCTAGCACACATATCGCCCAAGTGCATTCAATACCTTGGCGCTCTGTAGTGGACACGCGAAACTGGAATATTTAGTTATATTTTCCCCAATTTATCGGAAATTTGGGTGCAAATGGTGCTATTATAAATCCAAAGAGCTTCCCAACATGAGAAGCTCTTTGGAGGCGTCGCGAGGCGGTGGCGCTCCTCGAGTGTGGTGTGCCACACCACAGGTAACCGCCAGAGAATTGTAGCACAGTTCCAAAACCAATCGCTTTCAATTCATTAAATAATGGGGTTGATGGTATCAAATTAGCATTAAACTTTTAGCACAAATCCTCTTACGTATAAATTACAAGACGGAGAGGGAGTAGTAAAACTGCAATATCATATACGAAGACGATGCTTCCTTAGTAGCTTTCTACGAAGTACATCTCCACGTAAATAATAATAATAATTTGATGTATAGTAAAAAAAAAAAAAGATCAAATATTCAGGTATTAATTAGCACATGTCGTGCGTGTAGTATAGAGTCAGTCGTTGCACTCTACTTGCGCTTGCACTTATTTCATTCAGTGTAATCGTCATTAATCTACGACAATACAATTACGCGTTGTTACGTTGACGCGCACGCAATACGCAACTAGGAGGTGTGGTAGAGAAATTATCATTGTTTAATGAATGAACTTTACATGTGGGTTTTTGAAATTAGGTATTAAAATTTTTTGACTTTATAAATCAAACTTGTTTTCTTTGTAGCTTCAGAGTCACAGCCATGAACGACACTCGTGTTATTGTCCTACTGCAGGGCAAAGGCTTTATAATTTTTTTATGGTTACTGTAATGACGGGATGAACAAGTCATGCGCCTGGTAGTAAACGACACGTTTGTCCATAGTAGTTGCAGTGCCACACAGAGCTATAAATTGCAAAGATCTAGAAAAACTGCCACAGCGCCCATCTCCCTGAGACATAAGTTGACAAATCCTATGTGCCTGCAATTTCACTAGCACCCTTAACGCTTCAAAACCGGAGCTCAGTAACGCTCACATTACTGCTTGGCGGCAGAAGTACTAATTAAGTAGGTAGGTAAGTACTTCCCTGAACTCTTTTGCAATGAGCTCTACAACTACTAAAGAATAAAAATGCAAAATCTAACACAAAGAAAAATTCCTTCTATCTGGCAGGATTCGAACCTGCGTCTGTGTGTCAAATTAGGACCACTTATGGCGATAAAAGCCGGAAAAAAACCAATACAAAACATCTGTAACAAACACTTAGAGAAAAGAAGAGAAATTCGGGTTATTCCCATATGATCCCCTAAAACCGATCACCTGGGGGATCCGTTTTATTTTATATCATTTTCTATTCCCATAGGATCCCTTGCTTCTTAGAAGTTTATTATTTGATATAATTTTATGATAATTATAACATTTATTATTTTTTGTGACTCTTGATTTGCAATATTTCAATATCAATTAATTACCTGTCAAAAAATTGATTGACTGTAATAATTATAACATTTGCTCAATAAATGAATATTTGATTTCAAAACTTCTTTTTCTCTTGACTGTACTTACCTTACAAATACAACGAGGGGATTCGTTGGGAGTTCCAAACTATAGAGGAGACCAGTTGGGATTTACAATTGACGGTGGATCAGTTTAGGCAATCAGACGGGAATAACCCAGAAATTCATAAGAACTGCTTACTCGACCTGCAGCTCCGTAGGTAGAAAGGTGGCCCGATGGTGGATTTTTATCTTTGTATTAGTAATAAATAATATCAAACGAAATATTTCTTATTGCATTAAACAATTGTATACAATTGTATTCAACAATGAACATACTACTAAGTTAACAAAAGACTGCGAAATACGAAGCCCTGTTCAAAAGTAATCAATTGGTTACATCGGTGGCAAAAACTTTTACTATAAATTAAAGCCATGTATTCGATATGCATAACGACAGCTTTTTATTTGTACTTTAAGTAACATAGCGTAAAATAATACTGCATTGCGGTAAAATGTTCGCGGAATTGACAAAGTTTTCGAACAGTCCTACCTTCAAAAGCTTTTCGTAGGATAGCTTATCTTTTACATTCCGCACTTTTTACATTTAAATTTTTCTCTGCTATTATTAAAAATGTTTACAAGCCTTCAAGTATATCAAGTCATTGATAACAAATGACTGATATACATGAAGGTGGCATTAAAATCCGGTTATGCCGGGTACAACTTATTTTTTCAAAGGACATTGGTTAATGACAATCTGTTAAAAGTCGACACCACCTCAGCTCGAATTCAATTTTTTCCCGCACTAGCATTAGTAGTAGGTTAATTTTGCTTGGGCCAAGCGGCAGGGACACTGGCTTCATTTCAAATTTTTTTTACAAACGAAATTAAAACCCTTTGGAAAATGTATATCGTATACTACATGTGTTCTATTTAGTTCAGTTGATATAAAAAAATATTGGTATTATGTAAGGTACCTATTGTATGCAGCCGGTTTTCTAGTAAAATTTCGAGGTAAGTTTGAGTTTTTTCTATAGTGAAAATTTTTTGGAATCGTGTTTTCACACCGTATAGAAATTCACTCAATTTTGCTATATGTATAATTTTAATACATATATATAATATATATATAAATAATAATTTTTACATAAACTGCCTCCGTGACCGAACGGTTACCATGCCGGACAGCCACGCAGAGGTCCCAGGTTCGATTCCCGGACCGGAAGAAATATTTGTATGGCATACATTTATTTCTCTCGTGAGTTTGGGTGTAATTTGTGGTTGTCTATGTGTGTGTCCATGGCACCCGTGACACAGGGTTTCCCTAGTGCGTGTTGAGTGTGTGTGAGTTATTATATATTTTTTCCAAGGTGATGGATTCAACACTCACTGTTATGCAGAATCAACCAAAGCCACTTGAGGTTGTATCGACTTAAGTACCTACATAAACTCGTATGTGCTATACAATAAGAAATTATTTTTCTTTATATTATTCACACAAAAAACAAATCTAGTTTTGTTTCCCAAATTCTTTATCGAATCGATCACATGATTAAATTCATTACATAACAATGTTGCTGCAATTATTGTGTATGTTCTTATTGTGTCAATAGTTTACAGGGAATTTAAAACGCTATTTCAGACCGCAACTCGTGAGATGTTGGCTGGTGGTAGAGCGATAAAATTGCGAAAGGTAGTTTTGAACAAGGTATAGACTGGTAAAAACACACAGACAATGACAAAATACACCCAAACTCACGAGAGACATAAAATAAGGCCATACAAATAGTTCCGGCCACGGAGGCAGCAAAAAAATAGAAGACATTGTTGGTAACAAGAGTTTTCTTACGGAAACAAGTATCATTCTAAATAATATTTTGGTAACAATAATGAAATCACTTTTTTTATTGCAGACTGTTTTTCTCATTTACCATATCGTCATTTTGCTGACAACTGGTTGTAGCTACCGTTATAGTTCATTTCACATAGAATGGGTACGGTGACGTTTGAGATTTGAAATTTCTAGATATGTAGTGATATAAAGTCGAATGAAAAAAAAATCAATACCTTATCGATATAATTTGCAACGAAGTCTGAATCGATTTATAGACAATAATTTAAGAACAAATAATAAACTAATTAAAAAGGATTCAATTATTATGTTATTTTAGTTATTAAAAAACAGCACAAGAAATAAAAAAAATGAACGACAACCAAATAAAAAGTCAACAACAAAGCATAAAATCCAAATCACACAAAGCTCAATACAAAAAAAACGACCCACACACAAGATATAATGCACTATAACATGGACGCGAGATATACAATTGCCGATTCGGTTTATCGATTCTATGGTGTAAATAAATCACTATGGCTAAATATTCCGTTTTACGCATCAAGTAGTTACTTACTTACTTAACATACTATATAATTTCTAGTTAAAACTACAACTCGACAAATCGACGCCTTACATTCTCAAACTCGTATCTTATAAAGAGTGATTATTCAGGAGATAGCAAAACTCTTTTTTTTTTTTATATCTTATCAAGGGTGTTAATTTGGATGCATTACTTTAAGAATAGGTGAAAGCCTGTGTGTAAATATGCAGGAATTGTGATGTGTAATGAGCCTGCAGCATTTGTATATACAATCCATTTTTTACATTTCAGTAACATTGTGCTTTAAGATACGAGTTTGAGAAAGTAAGGCGACGAAATATTGTTTGTTTTTGGCAACTATTTCTTTTTGTAACCTGGTTGAAAGATTAGTTAAGAATAGTAAGCAGGCAAAGTAAATATTTGAAATGTCACAGTACCCATCCTATGTGAAATGGACAGTAGACTTTTTAATATGTAATGCATGTTAGGTTTAATAATTCGCACATTGAGCTGTAGTTCGTGCCAAATACGTTGCATTAATGAGTTCTATATATATATATATATATGTATAAAAAAGGTGGACATACGGCTACTGTGGATAACGTTCGCTTTTGGAAGCTGAGTGAAGAGGGTTTGACATTGGCACGTCTGGTGACTACTACAATACTCCCCCTAAAAAAAGGGAATAAATTACTGTTACACCCTACGTTTTACTCAGTTTGCCGACTTCGGTGTTTAAATTGTTCGCACTGTGGGCGTTGTTTGCGAAGATCCTGAATGCGATTCCCCGGCAGGATCAATTTGGGATCTAAACTGGTTCTGATTAGGGTGTCCTGGGAGGTAATTGATTTGACTGTGTGACGCATTATTATTATTATACTTATCGACAAAAATAAATATAGGATTTATTTCGGGCGTTCTATTTAGTCAAGTTAGCCTGCGTGCAATCATACCATTAACGTGCAAATGTGTGATGAAAAACATTGTATGTTTCACGGGCGGTACGGGAGTTACGAGACTCGACTCCGAATTTTATTAATTTAATTCTAATAGACTCCTTCGTAGTTCCTTATTTACCGCCCTTAATGCCCAATGAGCTATTACATAGTAACCAATTGTGTGTGGCCAAAAAATGTGGCCAATTATATTAATCTCGTATTTTATAGACCTTTGTAATAATCTGGCGTCTTAAATTTAGCACCGTTAATGTTTATTTCAATGCTGTTAGATACAGTCAAGTACATTAAGTTTGACACTTTGTACCGTTCTTAAACTATAAACTTACTCAAGCGAAAGTACCATTCACAGTAAGATTACAACTGTATATAGCATTAGCCGAGAGTACAATATGCTACGGTCTAAGCAGCTATGGGCGTACTTTTAAATCGTATATTGATCGGATTTATAGTCTTCATCTCAAAATTTTAAAGCAACTGGTACCGTTCAAAATTAAAAAAAATTTAGAAATGACGATCAAAGACTATTTAATCACTGTAAAGTGCTACCAATACAAAAACGATTAAATCTAGTTTTGTTGACAGAAAACTATATAATAATAAGAATAACTTCAAATTTAATAAAAATTTAAAGAACTTTGGAATAGTCACACGTCAGGTCACCCAAGAGACTATCATTACCGTAGGAGCTCGAAATTTTTATGGTGCTCGTACGACCAATTACTTGGTTCCTAGACTTATTAACACGCTACCACTGCATTTAAAACAAAAAAATAATCAAAAAAATATATAATATACCATCAAATGTTTTTCTTATCTGTAACTTAGTAATATATATTCATGTAAAAAAGTAACATAATAATAATATTTATAGTACATATTTACTAATTTAATATTTATAGTACGCGCGTATAGCGCTGAGAGTAGAACTGGTTTCCTTTGAATAGCGCGCGCTCTGATGCGGCGGTAAATCGGTGGCTTGCATAACTTTTTGTTAATATTAATTTGCGTTATACCTTCATTATATATTTTTTTTTAGTATATTGTCTACGTTTAATAAAATTGTTATTTTATGTATTATGAGCCCTACGCCCCACCTACGGTGGGGTCGGGCTCGACCTGTCGCTTTCAGATTACGGGGTGTGCTTATGCTCTTCGGTAGCATAGTGATTAGTACTATGGGCGCTTGATGAGGAAGTTCCATATTCTTATTTGAGCCAATTTATGAAAAAAATATTTTTAAGTTGGTCCTGGTCAGGGTATTCCGGGTATTGCCTTCAGAATTATCGTTACTCTGGTACTCATAGTACAGGAAATTCCCTAATTTGAGACCAGAAATTTGAAGTGATTGTCTGGCATTTTTTCCCTAAATACTTCTCTTCTTGGCATAGCTTCCAATAAAAAGAATCTAACGACGAAGAGAGACGGTCGAGATACAACAACGCTATAAGCTGTATAAAGATATTATTTCCACTACATCGGGAAGTATGCCTTATATTTTGAACAATTGTGAAATCTAGTCCCCGAATACTACCTACGTAAGGTGGCGCGCGGACGCTTCGGGCTTCGCCCTCCGCTACACCTCGGCCTACGGCCTCGGCACTTATGATTTAAAAAAAATTAACATAGCTCGTTAATGGCGGCCATATTGATAAATGGCAAAAAGTAAATTTTGACTGCAAATTATTATTAAAGACCTATAGAGGTCCCCACATGCCGATTTTCAGCTGAAATAAAGCAAATTTCCATGTGCCGCCAAAAAGTTTGTATGGCAGACATATTGAAAATGGCGAAAAATAAATGTTGACCGCAAATTTTTATTAAACACCCATAGACTCCCCCACATGCCGATTTTCAATCGAATTAGAGCACAGACACACACAGAGAACACTTCTATGGCAGCCATATTGAAAAATGGCGAAACACCAAATTTGATCACAAATTAGTATTTCATTTAGCCAATTTTCAGAATCGCAGCTATTTTTAACGGAAAAAATACTTATATGTCAGCCATATTAAAAAATGGCGAAAAGAAATGTTTGGCCCCAAATTATGATTAAGGACTCCTTAAGACCCTCGCATGCCAATTTTCAGCCGGATCGAAGCAAGTTTTTCTTCGGCCGCCATTTTGAAACCGCCATTTTGAATTTTTTAACCCAAGCAGTTGACCAGCGTTACCCTCTATGACATTCCTTCAAGGATCTCCTACCTATCTCTAGGTTTCCGTGATAGGAGGCTTTGAAATTTGTATGGCGGCCATCTTGTTTATTTGAATTTCGAACATTTTTTACTTCCCGCGGACATTGACCAGGGTGTATCTCATAAAAATGCACAAAAATCCCCCCCATGTATTATAGTTTTTGCAGGCCGTTGATCACTCGTTTACATTTTCCACATTCAGGTCTTTTCATATTTGACTCTTTGCCTTGGAGTCTAGTACAACGGTATAAATATGTTTTTTCTACCATATCGGGAAATATGCGTTATATTTTTCTAAGTGAGTTGTATGTACCTTTAGTTGTAGTTGTGCTAAACTTGTACCTTTCTATATTTCGTATATAATTTACATTTTAACAAGAACAGGCAAATTTTATTATTTGTATTAAAATGAATTGATAAAATTGAAATTAGACCTCCTCTTTGTATTTTACATAAATAGTTCTAAATGCAGTGTATGATTGCATGAATTCACAAAGATTGACAATGCAAATGAACCTATACCCAGCAGTCGGATGAATAATGGGCCAATGATGATGCAAATAAAACACTTTTGTCTAAAAAAATATTTTTACTGATTTTGTTATGATTAACATATAAGTGCGTATTCGACCGCCATCTCACCTGCATGATGGAACATGCACACCTAAATAGTGCCTATTCACTCTCGCCTTGAAAAGGCTTAAGTTACACCGTTCGGGGAACAAGTCTACAGGCAGGGAATTCCACTCAATAGCCGTGCACCATATACGTAAAAGCAGAAGCGCAACGCTTCGTGCGAATTCTTGAATATCTATAGAATAGAAATTTTTAGATATATATGATGTTAGAGGAGTTGCAACACTCATACAAATCTGTTTAGGTTTAAGAGTGTAAAGTAAAACCGTGTTAATGTTTTTGTAATTATTAAATAAATAAAAAAATAAAATAAAAAATAAAAAAACGTAAGCGGCATAAAGCTTGATTAAATCTTACGTGTCAAGTTTGACTTGCTATTGACCCTGTACGTAGTGCAGTTAGGTTGGTAGGTGTGATCCGTGCTTTTATTCTACAACGCCTGTGGTTGGTACTTGTTAAATGTCAGATCGTATGGAAACAGCTGCGACGAGACGATGAATTTTCTCACACGGAAAAGATGTTCCCTAATATTTTCTGTGTGAGAAAATTCGTTTTTCATGTCCTTTCTAATAAACGCTACAAACTATATTACATACATTTCCATTGATATTCATAATTGCTATTTATGAATTTAAAACGATCATGAAGCAAGGTGACCCGTTTAGCTCTTGCAGGCTGTTTCGATCTATGATATCGATATTTTGGGGAAGAAAGAGCGTAAGTACAGTTAACACAAGGCGAAGACAAACAAACACTTTGTAAAAGTTTTGGTTCTTATATTTGTCATTTTTATACCTGTTTACTTTAAAAAAAAAGATGAATAACTAACAGACCACGCATGCATGCATTGAGTTATTGCATGAAAATTGAACACAATACCAAGAACGCTTTTTACGCCTTTTCTTCCCCGAAGTATTCATATTTGAAATAAATATAGTAAATGATAAATGAGTACAAATGTTTATTTACAAAGAGCAACCTCCACTTTCTTACTCATACGTCTCAGGGGACATCTTTCTTAAATTAAGTAAGGAATATGCCTTACGAATTAGTGGTAGAGTTTAATCAATGTAACGATTTCAAATGTAGCTAAAGGTTTTTGAGTTTGAACAATTTAGAAGGAAATTAAGCCAAGTCGTGGTTCATACAATACATATTCGAGTGAGATATAATAAACATATATTGTTATTCCACACCTAGATATAACAAACCCGTTATATGCAAAAAACCTGTAGCAACAAAAAAAAAACGTATTGTATTTCGGAGCTAAAGCGGAGTGCTAGCGAGTTATCGCGATCTATTTTTAGCGGTGACTCGAGTTTGTTTTTATCAAAACCATTTGAAGTGGTGCGACGCGAAATACAGAAATGTTGTTGCGTCGTCATTTGGGTTAATACTATTGTATAAGCTTAATTTTCGTAATAAAAATACGGATAAGGGTAAATAATTGTGTCAGGTACTACGTACTATGTGTGCAACCGTAACCAAACTAACTCGGGAACCTCAAAGATACCCGAGTTTTATTACAGTGGCACTCACAGTAAGTCTGATCTGAGACATTATTTTTACCCTTGCTCGTAGTTGTATTGCGAAAATTTTCTTAATTGATCTTATCCCACCACTGAATGGATCCTAAAAGACAGGAAACGACCACGCGGCAGACCAAAGCGTCGATGGAGCGACGAGTTAGACGCGCACTTAAAAGATTGGACCTCAGTGGCGCTGAACAGAGAGGAGTGGAGAGAGGGGAGGGAGGCTTTAGCCCAGCAGTGGGATATTATAGGCTTTAAAAAAAATCTTATTCGGAATGAAACTCGGGAAATCTTCGTCTAATGCCCAGACTGCTAACTGCTGATACAGGAGTTCGTCTGGAAGATGTCTACTTTGGTATTGAGTCACAGTGAACTGGTTTTAAACTACAAATTCTTTCTTTTCAGTATCTTTACATCGAGTTTACGGTGTCTATTACCGCAAACAACTGCGTAAGCATTTACTTTGTATAGCAAAGTCGCCTGCTTATCGGTATTCTACAGGATATATCACGGAGAGTGAGCGATGGAATTGAATAATTTGATTATGCCTTTCTATCACCGGGGGACTAGACGTGGGCAGGGATTCCACCCCTATGTTGTGGATATTCCCAGGATAAGTACGAAGCGTTTCGCTTCCACATTCATATGGCGAGGGGCTAGAGAGTAGAATTCCCTACCTGCGGACTTGTTCCCCGAACGCTATTACTTGGACCTTTTCAAGGCGAAAGTGAATAGGCATTATTTAGGTATGCATACTACATCGTCGACCTCATTATTACTTTCCGTCAGGTGAGATGGAGGTTAAATGCCCACTTACTTTCTTTATAAAAAAAATTGTACAGTGCCCCTAGCGGCCACAGGAAGTAATAAAAATCGCATAGAAACTGTCGCTAGAGGCCATCGAAAAAAGTGGATAATTACGTAATTTTTCTGAGCTCACCTCATATTTAGAACTTTATATAGCACTAATAACATCCTACTGAATGGTGATGTAATACGAACATTAGCACAAATAATAATCCTAATGATTGACTGTATTATTCCAGGCTTAGTATTGCTACTAATACTTAACCTAATACATTAAATAAAGTAATAAGTGTAACTAATGATAATTACTGCAGATATCTCTGAAACAAACAATGTACAAAGGTTTTCATGATTTTTATTTAATTATAATGTCTCATATTAGTGTACATGTCTATCCATATCTCCATTGTTTTATTCTACCTCTACATCTTGTACAGACTTATCAACAAAATATAATTTATTACAATTGATAGAGCGGTTACATGGAGCAAGTTTTAGCAGCGATACAAATGCGCGTTTGTGAAAGACTCTTGCGATTTATAGCCGGTTTCATGGATGCATACGCGCAACTGCATGAATGCAAACGCACGACTGCATGGATGCAGTCCTTTATGTTGAATCATTAAAAACGTGCATCGCGTTTGCATGGCTAGTGTATCGCTGTAGTCGCCGTTTGGAAGTGTTCATAGATACACTACAATAAAATATTCTATAACTTGAAAACTCCTTGTAACAGAGTTCGTCCAGGGAAGTACTGCCCCTCACTATTCCTATTTCTGCCGCCAAGCAGTTGTGTGAGCGGTATTATGTTCCAATTTTGAAAAACTACAGACATGAAACAGGGAGAGTCGTGTACAGCAGCAGTGCCCCTCAATCTTTGCGATTAAATCTTTGAGAGGCACTGCAACTGTGAATTGTTCTTCTTACACGCATGTCGTTACAAGTTCTTATGCAATTATCTCTCTTTTTATGAATAAAACAACATGAATAAATCGACTTCCTAGGTTTTCGCGATTGTTACACATAGGAAATGAAGCTATTTTTCCGTATATTTGTTTTTTCAGACAAACCGACGTTTCGGGCCCTTTACCGGTCCCATGGTCACGATTGACGATTGGTGCATTGTGAAGTGCAAGAGGTGCAACATTCCAATTTACGCCACATTTAATAATTTGTAAAACTTAATGTAGCGTAAATTGGAATTTTTTCTTTGTAAAATTAAAAATAAGGTATTTAATTAATAACTATTGTAACTATAGTAAAAAGTAGGGTGGTTTGCATTAATATTAGACATAACTGGTTGAAGACTAACACCTCAGTCAACCGTGACCATGAGACCTGTAAAGGGCCCGAAACGTCGGTTTGTTTGAAAAAACAAATATACGCGATTTAAATCCGGAAAAATAGTTTCATTTGCAACATGAATAAAGCCAAATCTATTTTGTGATGAAAATCTCATACGTAGACAAGTTTTTACAGGACGAAATAACTGAGTTGTCATAAATCATCGTAAGATGTTACATCAAGGAAAAAAATATGAGATTGCAGCTCAATTTCATATCAATTAAGCTAATAACGCATTGTGACGTAGTTTCTGTATTACGTTGGAACATTGCACTGAGAAATATGCTATTTGACGTTTTTTCACGTTTTTGCTATTGTTACAATACGTACCAACTTTTATTTTAGTATAAAAATTATTGGATTTTAAATAGAAACGCATTTCATTAGTTAATCAATCTCGATTCTGATTGACAACGAATGTCGGAATATCAACAAATCGTAGCCTGTGCATATGCACAACAGTATCTCGTCTATATTGATCTTTAGTCAGAGTTTCTACAGAAACCTATCATTCACCAAACAAATGATAAATTTGTTAAGTAAAGAGACGCCTCCATTATATTTAATCTAACTAAACAAATATTTGATTATGCTACCAGAGTCGTTATTTGCGGCGCGTATTAGCATGCACGGCTCGACACACCTAAGAAGGTGAGTACAATTTATGGAAATAAAAACAAGTGCAAATAACATTTATTATCGCTATGAGTAAATCAACAAAATTTTACAACAAAAAATAAATCTATACATTTCATGAACTATAATATAGATTATAGATAAAAAAGACTCTTTTTGTTAATTACAACCTCATCAGTAGAACAACAACAATAAACAAATTACTAATGTTCCCTAAATATTTACCGTAAAAACTTTACAGAAAACTACACAATAACGCCATCTTACGAATACGAAGAAAACAACATATTAAAAACGCCATCTAGCGGAGTTGTATCTTACCATTAAGTACAGTATTTTAGACACCGCGAACGGCGAAGATATTCGTAAGACTACTGCTCTACAACGTTCATATAAATTACTGTAGATGGCGCTGCACTACATAGCCGAAAAACTTCTTTTTGTTGAAAATTAACATGTTGAAAATTAACAAACTGTGAGAGTCATTGTGCGTAGGTTTGAGAAATATGAAAATTTATTTGCTTAATATCATTTATTTAAATGAAACTGAAGTAAACGAAGACAAAATGGGTGAAGCACAATTTGCACGCAAGTCGGTAGGGCAATGTAAATATATAATATATATATGTTTAAATTAAATCATTTAAAAAATTAACTAAATATAAAAATTAAAAAAGGAAAAGAAACTAAAAATGAACCAACCGCCCGAACAGGGACTTGAACCCTGGACCCTTGGATTAAAAGTCCAATGCTCTACCGACTGAGCTATCCGGGCTCATGACTACACTGTCGTAAAACCTGGCCACATTGAGATAGCTTTTATTGCACCATATGACACAAGATTGTACCGAAATTAGGTAATGTTATTTTTTTAGAATACAAGTTTATTAATTGCCATCGTTCGAATATTCTAGATAATTACTCAGTAATGATAGAAGGGTCATTGTATACATTAGCTACAGTATTATCGTAACCAACATAAGAATTACTTTAGTTTAGCTATTCGACGCCAGATGACGCTATATGTGCGATCCTCAACTTTTTTCCATCGGGCGTTTCCTAGTCTAGGTTTTGGGTTTAAATCCTAACCTAAAAACACAACTATCGACCCGATATGACCTAAAAAGAAATAATGATAACAAAGTTAATATTACGACGTAAATATACTTCGATGACGTGAATATTTAGTTAACCGCTTTATATTCGTATTAAGTCAATGGGGAAACATGAGATTCTTGTAATAAAGATGAAAGACGTTCTCACGGAAAATATGTTATTATTCTTAACGTAAATAACTATGAAGATGGTCAGAAATTAGCGAATATTAAGAGACAAATATTATTAAAAAACACACTCGATTCTGTAGCCTTGCCATCAAACCATGTAGAGCTTCAAACGCTGAGGACATTCTGCTCACGACGGCTTCATTTTCGCTAAAAATGTGTCGTTGTTTCATTAAAATAAAAATAGTCTACGAGGAATTTTATGTAAAAAAAAACTAATGTTACCTGATACAAGACATGTTTAAACGTGTCAATTTAATTGCAGGTCAATAAAATCTGCCTGATATCCAAGTCATGGTGATTCATCTTAAATCGGGAGTTCGTGTCGAAAAGAAAAAACATTTTAAAACAACAATACCCACTACCGAAGACATTGACTTCAAATAACACATTATTCCAAATTCAAAACACGTAGATACTAAGGAGTAAGTAGCGAAATCAAGCTAAGTTTACACGAGTGCGTTAGTGGAACCTAACAGAGCCGTGAAAACAGGTGCTATTAAAAACTCTGTCTAGTGGTGAAAACTGAGACTTTCAAGAAGCAAGACATTTCTGTGGCTACGTACTCCTTGGTTTCCTTTGAAATACAGATATGCCATTAATGGAGTAAGGTCTTTTTCCGTCGGTTCCTTTATATTAAACATTTTGCTTGTAAATCTCTAACATTGGTCTAGTTATTTATTGAGCCTCCATGACGGATTTTGATTTATGTTCGTTCAATTTAACACAAATAAGACAAAAGTTCAGAAACATGTTGCATTACATTACTCAACCACAAAACGTATTTAATTGTTATATAAATACTACATCTATATTTAGTTGAATCATTTATAGATATTGGAGACAGGAAAAAGACTTCACTGACCTAAATGCGATCTGAATTAGATAATGAATGATGCTTAATAACGCTTTGTTACTCATAATCACATAATTAATTAATAAAACAACCTTTATTTCGACGACTCCTGTAGCCCAACGGCCAACGGTTAGCAATGTAGGCGTTAAGACGAGAAGGTATCGGGTTCAATTCCCGGCAAGACCAATTTAGTGAAAAAACTAATTCTGGTGTGGGTTCGAAGTGAATATCGTAGCTCCAGGTACTCAAAATACTAGGTAAAGGTTAAATAACGGCTAAATGTATTCTTTTGAGACCGATTGGGAGCATTGATAATCCAGCCTACTGTTTACAAACCACTAAATAATATTATGGCAAATATTTATGGACACTCGTATATTTTTATGTTTTGGAAGGCACTTTGTTGTCCCTTTTATGTTTATTATAGAAATTAAACCGAGCATGTCGAACACGCCTCTCATAGGGTTCCATAGCCGTTACACAAAGCGGTTCAATAAGAATCTGTTACATCTTTACGTATGCAATAAGCGTTACTTTGAAACGTTGTTTTAAAAAAAACACTGATCTTTGCTGTGTGTTCTGCCCTCCTTGTCATTACTAACGTGTCCGCATATCGGTAGCTTTAGAGATATTGACACCTAGTTTTATTGTTACCTAAACAAAGTCAATTACGGCCCATTTACATGGGGCGAATTGACGAGTCATTCCACAAAGCCACGCCAGTCTAGTGAAAAGTGCGAAATTCTCAACGTTCATCTACTCTACAGACAGTATTATAATAAGTTTCTTTAAGATTATCAAACGACAAGGCAAACAAGTGGAGTGGTTCAGGGTGCACGTTCACACAAGGCCATTACATGAACCAATTCAATGCACATGTGGTACGGGAAGGTATTGGCCCGAAAAATTAGAAATCGTTTTAATTTAGTGGATTGTCGTTATAACTGGTCTGGAGACATTAATTTTTTTTTAATAATAACGCACACACTCAAGGCATTAGATAAACCCTGTGTGGCGGGTGCCATGGACACACACAGACAACCACAAATTACACTCAAACTCACGAGAAAAATAAATGTTGATGGTTACAAATAGTTCCCCCGGTCCGGGAATCGAACCTGGGACCACTACGTAGCAGTCCATGCATGGTAACCGTTCGGCCACAGAGGCAGTTATGGATTGTCTTTGTTTACACGACGCCAATTATGGCTTGACTTAACGGAATGGCTCGTCGATTGGCCCCGTGTAAACGGTCCTTCGCGCTGATTTTGCTTAACAATAAAACTGAAACCAAATAAGTTACGAAAAAAAAACCGCTTACAGGGAGTTGTAGATCTCGTTTTGCTCATTCCAGATTTGTTAATAACTCAATTTGTATAAAAATACAGATTACGTCACTAATAGGTGTTAAGGATATATATATATATATATA
This sequence comes from Hyposmocoma kahamanoa, assembly GCF_003589595.1. Taxonomy (NCBI): domain Eukaryota; kingdom Metazoa; phylum Arthropoda; class Insecta; order Lepidoptera; family Cosmopterigidae; genus Hyposmocoma; species Hyposmocoma kahamanoa. The sequence goes on along the minus strand of NW_020653851.1, from coordinate 19,201,113 downwards.
TAAGGATAAGGTTTTAGCTTCTCTCTCTCTCTCTCGGTTTTAGCTTTTTTAGTTTCTTTCCAACATTACAAAGGCAAGTGGGCCGTTAAATCCATTATTATTTAAGTTTCCACTCACGATCTTTCAATCCCATTCCGTAGCCATAAATGAACTAAAAATCTTAAAGTATTAACAAATTCGTCAATAAGCATCATTTTATATTTATAAGACTCACGTTGCATCCCGTACACTGTCATACCTGTAACAAATGGAATGTTGGTCAGTTAGTGCGTGTTTAGCAAGTGTTAGTAACATGTTTGTGGATAACGTTTTAAATACATTTTTAACCTTACTATCAACTGTATAAAAATAATATCTACTGTATCTACTAAATCTACTGTAATAATTGACAAATTAGGACACAATGGGTGATATTAAATTGTATATTTATATAATGACATTTCGGTATTTTTAACTACCACATAAGGAAAACATCTTTATGTGGTAGTTTTTCACTGACTTTTAAAAAAGGAGGTGGTTCTCAATTCTACTGTATTTTTCTTTTTGTGTGTATGTTACGCGCTTACGGCGACATTTGTGAACAGATTTCGATGATTCTTTTTTTGTTGGAAAGGTGGTACTATGAGTACCAGAATATCGGAATTCACTCCAGGGCAACGCCCAGAACATCTCAATCAGAATCAATTTAGAAAAGTTCATTACCAAAATTGGTCTAACCGTGAATGGAACCCGGAACCTCCTCGTTGGGCAACCGAGGTCGTATACAAAAATGGAATAAAATAGAATTATTAGTTTCATTTTTTCAATAGCTCAATTTTAAATACAATATCAATGGATATTAATGAATGTCACTGATGTAAACAATAATAGATAATATCGTCGGAGATAGTGTAATTACGCGTAACTAGCATTGGATTATAAGTTTCCATTTCGGTAATTTAGTGGTCAAATTAAGTCCGCGTAAATGTCGTGGCAACCAAATTAGCCTGATTTACGGGAATCTATTGTTATCAGTCCGTAGAACACAAATTAATGCTAACTGCAAAAATGAAACTCGTAGCCATTGAAATAAGAAAGAATGACGTTAAATCCCTCTCCTGTGAAATTTGATTTCGTGAAGATACGCGCCTTTTACCTACATACGTGGATTTGCACTCTCCCCGACGATATAACATTTGCATTGGCATACTTCTGTATCAAATTAAAACAACATCTTAATTTCAACACGGAAGGTGGTTTCTCCGTACCACCAGTTTGGGATCCAGTTTTTTCTCTAATGAAAAATCTCAAGCAGATATAAGAATGCAGCACTAATAAAATGTTTTAACTTATTCTAATTGCCATTAATTTATTATTAATGAAAATTCATACTGTTAAAATAATTTGTAAAACATGTATAGCGTAAACTGAAATGTTTTTTTTGGAATAGGTGCAGGGTAAAGAGCACATCAAACTTAAACTTAAGATTTAAATTCAACCCTATTACTATGTTATCACTAATGTTCTTTTTATTTACCCGATATTTTGGGACGGGTACACGCTCCATGGTCACGAGTTGAACGAAAATAAAAAGAACTCATACCGTGGTAAAAAATCTTTAATCATTGATAATTATTTAGTAAATAACCACGAAGGCCTTAAAATCAACAAAATTAAGTACGTTTACGATAAAAACGGGTTCTTTGTCCAAAATGCACTCTTTATTTGATTTGCGTCTTTAGGTTGATTAAATAATTACGGAAAAGGATGGAAATAGATTTCTTATTAGCCCAAAAACAACTTCCTCTTCTAAAAAAATTTAGAGAACGATTCACATTTTCTACTTCCCTTATGTACAAGAATCAGTGCGTAATATTTTAAAGTTTTTGCTAGTGTCGAGTTAATATTTAACGAATGCGATATTATGATAATTTGGGTACGAATATATGTTTTATTGACGCGTATTATAAAGCGTGGTGTTAATTCTTTCGGTTGTAATGAACATCGAGCTAGTTATTGACTTTTGACAGTGATCAGTGCAATAATCTTTTATATTGATACCTATAACGATTTTATTAAATTTGTACATACCCACACCAAAGAATGGAACTACCAACACAAGGAGACGTGTCTGAACTGCACAAGGTATATGTATGTACAGATCTAGAAAAAAAGTCATCAGACACAATAATCACCATGTAACATGATTTTTGTTTCAGGATTATCGATATAATTTTTTAATTTGTTCTGTCAGAAAACAAAGTCAGGACAACAAAGTGTTGAAATTTTCGGGTTTCTCTTTATTTAAAGACAAAAAAGGTAACGTTATATTTCAAATCAAGTATATTTCAACCAAAATTCTACAAATTAATGGTAAATAACCTATAATTGTGTACATTTGCGACATTATGTAAACACTACTATGTAGCTATGCAAATACCACTAACTGACAGACAGACAAGACAAGACTAGACAAAAGCCAAGTTTCAGTGGTAAAGCTACTCTTTCCTATACACTTGCTGTTCAACTGAACAGAAACCAATACTGTCAAACCAGAAACGGAACCTTTTTGGAAATTAATTACATAGTGTTACTTTTATACGCTATAGCAATTGTTTTAGCACTAACAAAAAAGCATCGTAAAGTGATAAATAATGTGAGATAAAATCATATATCAATCATAATTTAACAAAAACATAAACACATGAATGACGTTGGCTTATCGCCGGCGTACCATTCGTGATCAACGCAGTAATATCTTGCAGAACTGTGTGCGCTCGGCCGTACAATTGTCACTTTTTTAACTGCATATTTTAATGCTTCATATAATTGAGTGGTTCAATTTTCTAAATATATGCTATAATTGGCTATGTGCAAAAAAGAAACAAAGGATAACAATTGTAAAATGGTGATTTCTTTTCGGGATTTGAGAGATGTCCTCAGTTGTTTCGTAGATGAATGTATTATCAGTAGTGCTGCAACGAATAGTATATTTGGTATCAATACCAAATATTCATCTGGGAGCGTGGCCGTAGCCGAATATTCGGCGAAACTATTCGGCCTTATTTACGCTCGTACGAAAAATATATCTTCAGTTTTGATATTTATAATCTTGTATGTACACGCAATGAAACAAAAAGGAAAATTAATTAGTTTAGAATTTAAATTTATGACCTCTTAATTAAGAAAGTAATTGTTTATTTCTCTTTATTATGATAAATTTTCAAAAAAAACTGTATTTTAGTTTGCAATAAGTACTTGGTTGATTTTGTTAGCGTATATTTACATAAATTTATATACTTCAAAAGTGTCTAGGGATCAAGCATAACTAAAAATTTACCTTCTTTCTTCGAACTTACAACGAATGTTCGGCATTAATAATAGTTACATGATAATTTACTAAGTTTTTTCTTATTTGTTTCTCCTGTTTTTAGGTATTCGGTATTCGGCCGAATAGCAAAATATGGTCCGGATACCGAATAGTAACCGAGTATTCGTTACAACTCTAAGTAATAGAAAAATTCCCTTACCTTTAGGGGTCTTTTTGCGTGCAAGTAACGTCGGTCAGTAGCGTCCAGCTACAGCTTGCTTATAGTTGTTAATCATTTTGAAAAAGGGCAACAAAATAAAAAGTTAGCATATCCGCTTGAAAACAAAACTGTTTTGGGGCCGATAGAGCTTAAACTTTGCTGATAGTACTGCCTTCATTATGAGTTTACCTTGAGTTTACAGTGCCAGTTGTCGCCGGCGACCACGTACGTATAATAATGTTTTGACAATTTTCCATCTCCAGTAGGACCAATTTGGGAAAGGAACTTGGATTCTGGCAGTGCCCAGGTCTAGGCTAGGTAATTGATACTGTTATTTAGCACAATTAACTGCCTCCGTGGCCGAACGGTTATCATGCTGGACTGCCACGCAGAGGTCCCGGGTTTGATTTCCGGGCCGGAAGAAATATTCATATCGCCTACATTTATTCTCTCGTGACTTTGGGCGTAAATTGTGGTTGTCATGTGTGTGTCCATGGCACCCGCGATACAGGGTTTCCGTAGTGTGGGCCTAGAGTTGTTATATATTATTATTTTAGAGTCTCGCCTCTCCCATGACGTAAAATATTGATTTGGATTTTTTATGAGAACAGTCGGCTGGCGTAAGGGACTCAGATCCAAAAACATGCGCACAATATCGGCACTTATTCGATCGAGCAAGACCGCTTTCTGCACTTGTGTTTTGGAAGCGATACGCTACAGAAATCCAATCGCCTGAAGGTAGCGAGGCTGGTTGGAATTAACTCGTTGCGGACAAAACTATTCTGCTCGTCGGTAATAGGACCTTGTGCACCAAAAGGAGCTTCCCCGCAAGACGTACCATTCTTATCTTGTACGTCTGGCACTCCTTGGGCAACAATCTGGGAGTACCTTACGCCGATTGGCGAATCCTTTCACAACGATGGCAACCATTACAATTATGGTCATCGATACGATAAGAAGATCGGATCGAAATCAAGTAAATGCAGTATGATGTGTATCTATGAGGAGGGTGTTGTGACGATGTGACCTTACATCGTCACCTCGCCTTTTTATCACCTTTTCTCTGGTTCCTGGTCCCTTGTTTTCAAATTTTGAATCGTTCTTTAATACCTTTGCCTCGCCTCATTCTGTTTCGTTCCGTCGTCACTCCCTGCTTAGCCGCTGTAGCGAACAGTGTTCTTATTTTTAATTGCATCTAATTTTGATTCTTTTACCAGTTCTCAACCTAATCATGTGCCAATTTCAATGCCAATCTGTAATACTGTGTAACTCGGCTCTTTCGGGCTTTTCTTTACCTTTTAACTATGGAATAAATTTTTGTGGACCGAAGTATCCTATATTATTGCCGTGATCCTGGTCACGGCAGATTAGTGGTTTACAATATCCTTTGAGTGTATGGTAATAAGAGCCTTTATTATTATCATTTATGGGTTACAGCTAAATTAGGACTGTATATTTATACAAAATACTATATATATAATATATAACGACGCGAAGCAGCGCTGACCTAGTCGGAGAACGGCTCCTTAGACCTCTTCCAAGCCCAGCGGACTTTATATAGATTTATACCAGCATCAATGTGACTTTAGTAGTTTCGAAACGTCAAACAATAATAATGAATATCGCATCATGACAGCTAGGTTTTTAGACATGCCAACGCCTAACGACCCGCCTAGGCTAGACAGAAAGGCAGTTTCCGCAAATATGTCTATTAGTCAGGCAAGGCAAATCAATACTATTTTAGCTGGCCAAATGTTTGCCGTGGACTCCATTTTCGAATTCATTATAAATGCAAAACTCGGTATTTATAAATTACCGCTACTCGAAACTATTCAATTTATTGTAATATATAATACATCATCCTTAATCCATTATACGTCTTAATGTTGGGTACGGGTCTCTTCTAAGGCGAGTGTTACCACTGTTCTACTGGTGAAAGTCTTGAACAGACGCCCCATAACATAGTAGGGAACTTTTTGGGACGAACAAGTGCGCCTGGTGGTACGCCTATATTAAAATGGCAATAACCCGAGGGGGTTGCGAGGTGACGCCCGTCACCTAGAGACATAAAGTTGACAAGTTCTAAGTGCCTGTAGTTTCATCAGCAAACCCTTCAAAACCAGGACACAAAGCTGCTTGGCGGCAGATATATGTAAGGTGTCAGTACTTCCTTGGACGAACTTTTGCACAAGGAGCTGTATTGGTGCCGTCTCTTTTGCGGAGCCAAAGATGCGAGACGATCTTAATAGTTCACCTATCTTTTAATTCAGTAAGAACTGTGCGAACGGGACACTTAGCGATGTTTCACAACTTTTAGTACAAGTTCGAGTGAGATGCACGACTGAACGTTGCCAACCTATTTAAATCTCTAATACGTAACATTCAACGACGCAGTTGTATTCGTCAGGTTAATCAAATAATACTGATTCCATACAAAATTATATTTTAAATATTTAATAAACTTTATTTTTGATCTAGTAGTACTAGAAGTCCGAAGTAATTCATCTGAATAAAAATATTAGCCTTCATTTAACGGCCGAACGAGGACAAGACGAATTAAAACAACGTGTTCGCAGGTTTTTGTGATTGCTACACATTGGAAAATAAACCTATTCTATTCGGATCTCAGAAGCAATTCTGCAGTCAGCCGTGACCACACGAACGAAACAACAGAAACGTTGGTTTTGTTTGAAAATTACATTGTTGAAAGAATTGAAGAGGTCATTATAAACTTCCTACTATTAAATAGCATACTTAATCGCGACTTAAATGAAGAGAATTAATTAACCGATGTTTTAAAGCTAATTTGATTACCCGATAGATTTTGTTTTCTGCGACCTGTTGTGTCTTTTTTTGGAGCCATAATAAATTACTAGTGCCGTGGACATTCGTTTTCTGAATTAAAGACTGAAGCGCCGAAAAGGTTATCGAACATTTGTTTCTATTGTTTATTTAAAGATACCGGTAAACTGAGAAGGTCTCAAATTCTATTCCCGCTTGAACCTAATTGATGAATGAATTTTTCTAAATTGATTCTGCTCTGGGGGTTCGGCGTAGTGTACCTAAGTGACTTCCGTTGCTCTGGTAGTTATATAGTCCATTTCACATAGGATGGGTACTGCGACGTTGAATATTCGTACGATAGAAACTGAAATGATAAAGATAAAAAGAAAATTACCCCAACTACTTGATGCATACAGATTTACATTACGGAATCGATAAATCAATACGTGTGCTTACACCTTGCATGCGGGTCCTTTTCTTTCGTTTTGAGCTTTGTGTGATGTTTTTGGGGTGATTGTTCAAATTTCGTATGGTTGCTGTTGATTTTGTGCGTTTTTGTAGACTTTTTGTTTAGTTATTGTTGATTTTTTTTGTGTACTTTTTTTCTAACTTAATAACATAACAGTTGTATCCTCTTTATTTTGTATATTATTCGTTCTTAGACTGTACTCTCTAAATCGAGCCTTTCTTCGTTACAAACTATCTCGATAAGATATTTAAATCGATTTTTTCTTCATTCTATTTACATCACTACATCTCTAGAAACTTCAAATCTCAAACGTCACCGTTCCCATGCTATGTGAAATGGACTATATAGTACAGGGAAATCCTTAGTTTGAGACCAGGTAACTGTAATCCCAGTCTTTCTTTACTTATCCACCAGTGAAACGTATAACGGATTAATGTTAATCAAGATGACCACATGGGTACCATTTGGACCGGTTTATCACCCACGATCGGCCTTGGGAAATATATAGACCTACCAATGTGTAAATGCGTCATCATACTAAAACACGACGACTTATTAAGAAATGATGTGTATTAGTTATGACGAGTATTAATTATTGCCTTCACATTGTGTAAAAAGTTTATGAAGCCAGTAAAATTCTATAATCTGATCGCTGGCACTAAACATCGTTCGTATTATCTTGCGTTGCGACGTCAATGGTAAATAAAAATGTGAAAATTTAAATCTCAGCTCTTAAATCGCGAATTTTTTTTTTAAGCAAATCTCGGGCTCTTTAAAGGTCCCATGGTCACGGCTGACTCAAAATCAAAATCTCATTTCTATCTTTTTTTATAGGTCACTAAGTGTCGTATTCCAGAACTCTACTCAATACTCAAATCAGGATCTAAGTATGATTTCAGGCACTGGAAATACGACGCTAATGGCAGGGTCTTGAGTATGACTTCGAGTGCTTTAAACCATACTCAAATCGTCCGTCCTTGCCATTAGGGTAGTATTTCCAGTGCTTGAAATCATACTCAAGTCTGCTCAAATACTGACTTGAGCATTGAGTAGAGTTCTGGAATACGACCCTTACTTATATATGGAATTCGTAAGCCAGATTCTTTTGAAATAACCTAATCTCCGGTTAAAAAGACCGACCTCAAAAGTCATTCATCCCCTAGTTTGCCACCAGGTGGAATATTATATATAACCTAACCTAACAGGTGGAATATTTTCATGAAATGGGACCACATCTGAGTTACCTTCTTTCCAATAAAAAAAGAATCATCAGAATTGGTTCACAAATGGCGGAGTTATCGCGTAATATACATAAAAAAACAGACGAATTGAGAACCTCCTTCTTTTTTGAAGTCGTTTAAAAAGAACGAGTAGAATACTGATGCTTGCTCTCTGTGAATAGATTATTAATTCACACTTATCATTTAAGAAGAAAAGGCCTGAAAGATCTTAACGGATTGTCTATTAAACACTCTTATGGATTGTCGTCATCCATGTTACTACACACATATACTTTATGCCCTTCTCCCAGGGTAGGCAGAGACCACAGTCTTCCACGTGCCGCGATCCTGACACGCTCATTATTATACATTTTATAATAACCCTTTATACAGATTTCTTACTTAATAATAGTTTTTAAAATTCACAAATGACTACTTTTGAATGTCAATACGATATACCTCTTATTCTTAGCTAAATTCCAATAATACTGTATCTGTATGTGTGTATACAAATCCAATGACGTAACTGCATCAAAAATTTGACGCACTAAAGCGGATGTTCTATTTATCTCCACAGATTCAATTGGAAAATGCATCGGGGTCCATCATAAAAATAACTGGGTCACAAGGGACGAGGTTAATAAGTATCAAGGTCAAATTACACAGTCGTTCATTGAGATCTCATCTTTTGTATCTACGTCTTTTCTATTCTCAAGATAAAGGCGAAAACCTTGAGAAACTTATATAACTTTTAATTGAAATAAGTATTGGTAATGTTGGGCAATCCGTGAATCAATCAACACGTGATCAGTACGGGAAATGTGTTAAAGGAACAAAGACTTGTTTTGGCCAATAATAGTCAATCGCAGCGTCAATTTTAGTTTGTTATGTATAAATTAGAAATCAAAAACCCCAATTTAGCGTTGCCAAACTGGTTAGGTTTAAATGCAGGAAGGCGTTGCAGGCCATCGATTCTACATTGTCACGCGAAGTATCGGCAAGAAAATTTTACACACTTTAGTGGCTCATAGTTGCGGTTTCCTGGTCTCAATAGCGGTCTACCAAAAACACGAACACGTATAAATCTTCAAAACGTTTAGACCAAACAAACGTATCAATTAGAATAGTGTAGCATCCAAGAGAGGTATAACGTAACTAATTTAAATGTTAACTAGAAAGAAAATGTTGCACTTAAACTAAATACTATCACAACTCAAAATTGCAGAATTGAGAAAAACACAATCTGAAATATAAAAATAATTACTGGAATTGCAAATGGATCTTATTGCGAATAATGTGATTATTTTTAGTTATATATAATATTTAATTAAATCCATTTATAAACGCGAATATGATTTATTGATATATGCCCATATCTAAAAAAATACCTTTTCACACAAAACTGAGTGCATACTTTCCTAGGTCTGAAGCATGTAATTATATTTAGTGAATTTTAATGCATTGTATTGTAATGTTTAATGATTATGTCAAGATTCTAGCATATAGACCCGTTTTCTAATATTTTTTTTTTTAGGTTTTAGTTAAATAGTTCAATAATTTTCAGTTCCAAATTGACATGATATCCTTTAAAAGAATAAAATTTTCTTAGAAATCGCCCAAATTCAGCTGTATAGTAGAACCAGTACAGAATTTACGAGATACAGTGATTTATCGTTATCGACTTTTATAACCGCGTTTCAAATGATACGAGCCCACGCAATTGTGCGCCAACTAGAATAATATTGTAAATAGCTATTGGGTTTTATGGAAGCACTAACAATGTCCACATTCCGTCTTGGTTTATTAGTAAATACTTTGTAAAAACAATTATAATACGGGAAATATGCTATAATATATATTATTAACAAGTACGCAACTAAAAATGCTCGTTACTGAATGAAGGATATTACAAATAATACAAACAAATAATAAATTACTAGCCTCGTTATATTTATTGGCCATTAAAAATGTCTGCTTCATTCGTAGTAACTTCAGCAAGCTCATTTGAATACATTTTGTATCAAATAACTTATAAATGAAAACAAAAGACTCTTGTGTGACTGAGACCAAAAGATATATAAGTAATACGTAAATATTAACAAATCAGTAAACATATATATACAACGACTTTGAGGCAGTATGAAGCTCTAGCCGTCATAAGAATTAAAATTTTAAAAACAAACAATTCACGCGGTTTCCAGCGTGCACTATGTATAATTTACGTTAATGTCTGGCACAGACTTTTACATTTTTAACCAGAAATACAATACAGTACTAGGAGCGCAGAGGTGCTCTGCAAATTATACGATAGGTATATAGGTGTATAGTGTTACATAGGAAACCACTCACTGCAATAGACAACACGGGATCCAAGCGTCCGTTCCATGTTCAATTCTAATAAAGACTAAAAGATTCCCAGTTAGAATAGAAATATTAAATTGCACATGTAATGAAACGTTGAGCTTTCTAGTGTTAAAATAACAATATTATTTATACAGTTATTGATTAAAAGGTCGATAGTTTCACGTTAACAACTTAACGATAATAAAATTAAATTCGTTTACGTGTAAAAACATTAAGAATTTATTTATTTATATTACCATGTATTTGGTCTTTACCTATGTTGACGAATAAATATATTTAAATTGAATTTAAAAATAAGTAGTAAGCATATCGGTTGCAACACTGACACAACCCAAAAATGGCATGGCAATAAAAAAAATCATAATTATTTTTTCGTCATCAAAAGTGACAATAGCTTTACTTCAGACAGTTTTGACATGTGACATTGTTGTAACCGGTGAGCGACATGTAACATATAATACAGAATATGATGACCTCATGAACTTTTACACTTATTGTATTTTATACATAAGCGTAAAAGGCCATCGACACATTTCGATTTTTGTATATATCAATTTATGTTCAAATATTATGTAGACAAGACTTTTCTGTTTACACATTTCAACGAAACGCAAAAAAAAATTCTGATACTGCAGATTTGAAGAAAACTCCGATTTTATGTAACTGTAATTCATTAACTCGAGGGAAGGATCCACATTCAGCATTTTTGATATCAAAGTCAAAAAATAATTTATTCTGGTTAAATAAATTTACACTTGAAAACGTCACATTTAAGCTACTGCTCGTTCACTACGCTGACTTCCCTGAGACGAACGAGCAAGAAACTCTAGGGATTGCTCTTTTCAAATAAACTTAAATGCTATGAAATGTCCTTTGAATCAAATTTGTGTGGAATCTAGAGTCATGTCGTCTTTTCATACATATCTATCTAACACGGAGTCTTCAATTTTGTAATATAAATTTTCAATCAAAATATTTTTAATGTAGTTTTTAAACTTAGGAAATGATAATCTTCATATATGCTCCGGAATCTTACTGTAAAAACGTACACGAGTATAGTCTACAGTTCCCCATAAAAGAGTCGTTTACCTTGGTACAACGAAGTCGTGGTACCATGAGTTTGGAATTAGCTCAAAGGTTAATATTATGGACATCTTCTTTCTTATTGAAATTATGTATATTTTTACGGTCATATAAAATATTTGAGTAAATGTAATGTGATGCCACAGTTATGATACCAGTCTCCTTAAACTTTTCTCTGAGAAAAACCCTAGAAAAGTATATATCATTCATATGAGATAGTTCTATTTCACATTAAAAACAAAAGTACATATCGCATCCCTCATGGAAGAATGGCATAAGTGATACAGAAAAATATAACCCACATCCTCTCCATTTCTTGTAACTCTATCGTGTAATATTGTAGTTTATGAGTATTCTCCCATGAAGGGTGCGTTTAATTATGAACGTGTCAAGTCAGGAGTTTTATTTCTTGAGTAAGTAATTAACACGACTATTACGATTGACGACTAATTAAAATGTTACATAAATTATAAGCATCGAAGGCGTGTAATTATTTTATAAACAATTACTGCGAAATTACTAGTAAGGCTTTTAAGCGTCATGTCAGACGCGTTTTCATATGAGTTTACGTGTCAAGAAATAAACATTTATTTCTACATTAATGACTCCTGTTTCCCTTCGATTATAAATATACAGAATAGTTAATCAATTATAATCATTATAATTCATTCAACAAGTCTGTGAATTAATGTTTACAACTAAATAACAATACAGGCGTGATGGCTTACTAGTTTAACCTACCGTCTCTCAAGCAGAGGGTCGTGGGTTCGAATCCAGGCTGGCACCTCTGAGTTTGCGAAATTTAATTTGAAATGTATCATGATCTTTTCGGTGAAGGAAAACGTCGTAATGGTACGTTGAAGAAGTTCACAACCTTCGGAAAACGAAGGTCACAACCCGCATTGGGCCAGTGTGGTGAACAATGGCCTAAGCCCTAGCGGTAAGGAGATCCGTGCCCAGCAGTGGTACGTGTAGACGGGATGATGATAACTAAATAATTATATTTATCATCATTTCAGCCGAAAGATGTCCACTGCAGGACATAAGCCTCTCACAAAGGTTACAACGACCGATCTTGCGCTGCTTGCATTCAATGGATTTAAAAGCAAACAACACGAACTCATCGGTCCATAATTATAATAAACATATTTCACATAATTTACACAAACAGCATTTCTGCGTTTCGGTTTTGAAGAGTAGAGGTGCTAGTGAAATTACAGGCATCATGAGACTTGTCAACTTATGTTCAGGGTGACGGGCGCAGAGGCAGTGCCTCTCAGATCTTTGCGATTTAAAGCTCTGAGTGGCACTGCAATGGTTATGGACAGGCGTGTAGCTTACCATCCGGCGCACGACTTGTTTGTCCCGTCACTTGATGTTATAAAAAAATCACAACCTCATAAATAAGTTACAAACACAAGAATTAAACGGACACGATACAATGACTTATTGGATTTAAAATTACTTTTGACATTTAAGAAGTGATTGTAAATTTTTAAATCCTGTTGTAAAAACATTAAAATTCCGCCCATAAATAAGAAAAAAATATTTCGCTTCAAAGATGACGTCGCTTCCGCAATTCAATTACATACTGGTCGTAAAACTCACTGCACTTTCCATATAACTGCATAATTCATCAACCTGAATATGAAATCGACGGCAAATAATTATTTCTCACGATCTGATAATACATTGTTAAATATTAATTAACGCCAGTAAATAAAGAGCTCGGTTATTGAAAATTATAAAACGGGAGCGCGATTTTTTAATTGTTTTGTTGCTAACAAGCGATAGATACTATTTTCGAACCACAAAAGCCGTTCAATGGCGAAAGTTCGTTACATTATAGAGGCCAAGCGTGCAGTAGTTTCTTGACAGTTAATTATTACAATTTTTTCAAATTATCACTATTAAAAATATAAAACCGCGAGCGATTCAAAACTACGCTTTTAGTTTAGTTCTTTTTTAACATACCAAGCGACGGGACGAATAAGTCGTGTGTATGGTGGTAAGAGACACGCTTGTCTATAACAGTTGCAGTGCCACTCAGAGCTTTAAATAACAAAGATCTAAGTGGCACTGCCACTGCGCCCGACATCCTGAGACATAAGTTGACAAGTCCCAAGTATCTGTAATTTAACCAGCACCCTAACTTTTCAAAACCGGAACGCAGTAATGCGCACATTACTGTTTGGCGGCAGAAATAGTTAGGGTGGCAGTTTTTCCCTGGACGAAATTCTTTCACAAGGAGCTCTACGGTTACAAAAAATTCCATTTACCTCACTACGTAAAACGTCAAGACATGGCGAAATCATGAAAACCGGTGTACGAGCTACTCGACCTCGAGTACTATGAAATAGATAATTGTTTTTACAGTGTAGATAAATTTCTTATTTTCAAATTATTTAAATGATTATGATGGGAATACATTAAATACTAAAATTTAAATTTTATATTAGAAATTAGATTGGGGTGATAAAATAATATTGTAAGATCTGGGTTTGGAACCTCTGACTTTTTCGGAAGTTATGTGCGAAATTTAATTTAAAATTTACCACGATCTTTGCGGCGAAGGAAAATATCGTGTCAAAAACCTGCACGCATCTGCAAAGCAATGTTTGTGAAATTCCCAATCCGCAATTGCACGCGCGGGACCCAAGCTTTTTGATAGTGAGAGCAGGCCTGTGCCTAGCAGTGGGACTATATATTACTACAGACTATTATTATTATATATTCTTAGGTTTTCGCGATTGGTACACAGAGGAAATGAAACTATTTTCCGGATTTAAATCGCGTACATATTTATTATATCAGTAACTGATGATATGCTTATAATATTGCATGTCAGAAATAGCGCAACATGCTTGTACTTATGATATCAAGTATTAATCTGCACTTTTACCAACACTAATACGTGTTTGTTTGCAAATAAATTATTTTAATTTCATTTACTTAAAAATTAAAGAATTACACTAGGTTGGATCTGTGATTAATGAACGTGACGTCACACTGACGTATTTCCCTGTCGCTCTCATATTGTATAATACGACTGAGTGAGACTAATATAGTAGTCTTGGCCAGGTTCACATGTGGGTGCGCAGGCGCCGGCCGCAGACGCCACCGACACAGAGCGCCATGTAAAAAGAGCAGTGTACCACTGCCAAGTTTTTTCACTCAACCGGCGCGCGGGTAGACAAGTGAAGCGTTGAACAACACTGGTGATCGCAACATTATTTTCAATTAATCTTTGAGGAATAAATTAATGGGGTATTATAAGATCATTGATCAGAGAAAGGGGGAAGCGATATTGTATCTTTAAGTCGACCTACCACGATAGGCAATTGGCTTGACAGTGATATTTATTTTTACAATGATAGCACCAGTATTAAGCTTTTGAGACTGGTATTTTAAAAATATTGGTATTTTTTTTATCTCTTTCCTCTTCCATAAAATCCCTTTAGTGCCAGCGCTTATGGCAAGACAGAGGACATTAAATTTATGAAATTATATTTTATGCCATTTGAAATAAGGTATGAATTATAATGCACTGGGAGCGACCTCGGGAACATCACGACGCATTTCTCTCGGCATCTTAGAACACTGAAATTTATACCTTAATTCAGTGATAATAGCATAAAACAAACATTGATTATGTAATACCTTGTCGTCCGCCGGTTCGTGCTGGTCCTATAAAATTTGTCCTCAACTACATAGCACCCTATACACAGGGTTTGACAAAAAGGTGCGACCACATAATTCCCCCCCTTTTTTTTATTATAATCAAGTAACGAACAAGCCGTGCGCCTGATGGTAAGCTAAACGCCTGTCCATGACAGTTGCAGTGCAACTAAGAGCTTTCAATCGCAAAGATCGTGAGACTGCCACTGCGCCCGTCACCCTGTGACATAAGTTGACAAGTGCCATGTGCCTGTAATTTCACCAGTACCCTTACCCTTCAAAACCTGAACACTGTAATGCTCACATTACTGCATGGCGAGAAAAATAGGTAAGATGGCAGTGCTTCCCTGGACGAACTCTTTTACAAGGAGCTCTATACTGCTGTTACGGACGGACGTAACTTACAATATTGAGGAAAAAAAAGATATCCTTGATGTTGTACAAAATTTAATGAAACACAGAAAAGAACCGTAGGCAATTGCAACGCATGCAACTCAAGATCCCGTAAAGTGGGAAAGGTGAAACATCATGTGAAGTCCCCAGCCCGTATTGATGCAGTGTGGCGGGCTATGCCTATAATATATTGCTTCTTCTTATTATTCATGGCATACTATGGTGACCCAGAGCTCAGCCACGCCGTCCGCGTCACTAGTGACTGCCATTAAAACCTTAAGAGCGTAGGCGTTAGGGCACGCAGGGCGTGCTATATACTATCGTGGATGTGAGGATGGGCCATCGTTTGAATCGCACCGCCCAAACAAACAAGGTTAGAACCAACCGGATATTCCCACTTGAACAAATTGTCCGTACTCCGACCAACCTGAGTCCAAAGCCTATTTAAAGATGTGCCCAGGAGGAAAACTCTCAGAAGGTGGTGCAAAGTCGGACGGTACTCTTTCGCGCCGATTGCACCTCGCCTGAGCTGGCTCAATGCTTAAAGGACCGACACATTTGACGAAACTTTCCCGGCCTCTGTTACACTGTGAAGTGATCGTGCATAGGGTGCCGTGTGTGTATAGCCATTTTGGCTCTTTCGCAAGAGCTTAACTAAGCCACTCTAAGAAATACCCGTGCCCAGAGTGAGACGTACACCGGTTTCATGATCAAAATCAATCAATAATCACAGAGTTATTAGCCTTTCGCAATGCACGTTACAAATAAAACTATTTCGTACCTTTGGTATCATAAAGCTACAGGTGATCGCTCGACAGTGCCTTTACGACTTGAAAGTCATAAAAATATACGAACTACATGAAATAAATCATGTATGAGTATATGAAATTTTATAATTCCTATTTAAGTATAAAGAAATATCGACTGATTTTAATTAGACCCGGCGCCCAGTGACAGGATGGCTCGGCAGGGGATCCTTCGTCATCTATCTAGGTACGACGCGGCATCCTTAAGCAAGCCTAAGCGTCCTTAGGCATGGCGAAACATTCCGTCGCGACATCGTGCTCGCGCCTGGTCTCTCTTCAGATCAGTCTTGCCGTGCGTGCCTCCCCTCGTCCCGCATACTCGTATAGTCGCAATCGACGAAGCGTCCCGTTATTTTGCAACTACGATTAGACATTGCAACTATAACGTCATTAGTCTGAAGGCACGTTACTATTCGACACCTAAAAATCCCTTGCCAGTGGGCGCCGGGCCATATTACACCAAGGATGCGATTTCGCGTTTGTAGGACTTAACAGGATCTCAGGATCAGTGACCTTAGTCACGGCTGACTTGGTATACATGATTTTAAATCCGGAATAATTTATTTCATTTCCGATAATGATAATGTTAAAGTGGTAAAAGAGAATCAGGATTCCGGAAATAACACCGTAGTAGTGTCGCATTGTTATGCGGCTATCAATAAACCATTGACCAACTTCAATATTCCACATTTGAACGAAATTACGACTAAAATCGGTAGCTATTTTCGAGTGCAGCGGTTTCAACGTACCCAAATAGAATTTATAGTACACTGGTATATTTTTAGTATGAACTTTTGGTTTAACCTTTCAACTTTCAGCCTTTGCGATATGGACGGTTTTTTCTTTGACTATGCGCACCTTTATCTTTTGTCTATTGAAATTGTTTCCATCTACAGATTGTAAAAAAAAATGGTGCTCTACCATATTTCAGTTTGATATATCACTTTAGCAAGTTACAGAAAAAAAAAACATTCTGACACATAATTCGAATCACCTTGCTTTGTTGCCTTAAGCTTCAACAATGTTTGTTTAATCATAAATTGTCATAAAACTTTGAAACTCGAATACTAAACATCATTTCCATAATTTCTTGTTTAAAATTTGAATTTGTAAAACCTGGGGAAAACATTTTTTTTTCGATGATAACAATATTTTTGAATTCTAGCTCTTTAAAAATGCAAGGTGGCTCGAATTGTGTCCGGGAGTGTTATTAAAATTTGCTGTAGAAATTGTGCGCGATCAATCGTATATTGAGTCCCTCTTCTCTTAAGCAGCTTTCAAAAGCGAACATTCTTAATGAACGAGTAAATCGTTCTCACAAATCTCTTTTATATATGACTATAACTTATAGCCACTCAAAACTTAATATAGAACTTCAAATTTCGAATTGGGCTGTAGTTTGTTCACCAAATTGTAAGTTACGTCCCTTCGTAATAAAGGAGTTGGTCCCAGATTCGATTCCCAGTAGAACCAATTTGGGAAATGTACATGTCTAAATTCATTTTGGTCTAAGAGTTCTGGGTAGTACCCGGGAGTGAATTCCCCGTTGCTCTGGTATTCATACTATAAGTCTGGTACTCATAGGAATTACTTAGTTTGAGACCAATACAGCTAGCATGACAAGCCGCAACTGGCGCGAGAGCGACATAAAGCGCGGCATTTCTATGAGAGAATAGCAATATATCGCGCTTTATGTCGCTCTCGCGCTAGTCGTGCCATATCGAGCTAGCCCTACAGGTAATTGGTGTGATTGTCTGTCACAATATTATTATTATTAAACATATTTAAACAGTTGATTTTAAACAGATTTTGCCAAAAATGTGCGACCATATCATCCATCGTGCATTGACATTGTTTTCTATTACCCTGTCTATACAGGGTCAAATGTCAAAAGCGCTGAGCTTTTGTTGATGGACTTGTCAGTTATTTTATTAATGCTCACAAGCGACATCTTAAGAGCATTAATGCAATCTGAACCAAAGTATTAGAATTATGCACATAACAAATCATGGCAATGTATTAATAATTGTTATAATGGCGCCAGCGGAGTTGAGTAATTGATATTTAAAGACGACGTGTTTTAGTCTGTTTTTGTGATGTTGATTCGGGAATTTAATTAAATAATAGTGAGTATTGTAACTAACTTAGTATACATAGTATAATAAGGCAAATCGGTTGCATCATAACTAAACCTATTGTAGACAAAATTTTACAGGAAAGTCCAAAAACACAAATCAAGGTTGCCCTTAAATTCTAGAATAATATGTTAAATTGTAAAAGTAGGGTAAGTAACTGGGTAGCTTAACGAATACATTAATGTAACAAAAATTATCAAAACTTATTTGTTACATATTTTATACCCTCACTAACTGTAAATATTTAGGTACATAAGTAAAATTACTGTAGCACTGTGTTTTAAAGTTTCGAAATCTCTGATAAATTGTAGAATTTTAAAGCGGCTATCACCGCCATTGGATGAGTACTCACTATGGGGAAGTATTCCGTTAAAAAATTATTTAAAAAAAAAATTGTCTTTTACTAAGTTTTGCTCTAGACCAGCCGAAGTATGGTAACTCCATAAGTCAAAAGTCAAATCATCTTTATTTCATAGGTAAGCAAAACATACTTGAAATCGTCATATTGATTAAACTCTACTGCTCATTCGTAGGGCGTAGAGTCCCTTGAGAAGAATGAGTAAGGAACTCTAGGGGGTTGCTCTATATAAATATACGTTTGAATACATTTATCTTTTACAATATTTATTTAAATATTTTAGATCGAGAATACCTGCAAGAGCTACTACGGGTCACTACCACGGAATTTTGTCACTCAAGTAGGTACGCAGAAGATATGTATATATAAACCTTTACAATAATTTTAACTTTACTTTAGTTTTAAACCTCGTAAATGGCAAATTTTGATAATCATCTGGAATACTATTATAGAAGCGTATATAATAGTAAAATTAATTGTGACTTTGTGAAGACGACTATCAAGAACAGCTACTTTATTTTTATTCCTCGTATTAATGTTATGTCTGTTTTTTTTTTCATTAAAAAATTGCTATTCTTCTGAACATAAATTACATTTTAACTAATTGTCAATTTATCGAGTTCTTAGGTTTTCGCGATTGTTACACATAGGAAATGAAACTATTTTTCCGGATTTAAATCGCATATATTTGTTTTTTCAAACAAACCGACGTTTCGGGCCCTTTACAGGTCCCATGGTCACGGTTGACTGAGGTGGTACAGTCTTCAACCAGTTATGTCTAATATTGATGCAAACCACCCTATTTTTTCACTATAGTTACAATATTTATTAATTAAATACCTTCTTTTTAATTTCACAAAGAAAACATTCCAATTTACGCTATATTAAGTTTTACAAATTATTTTATTGAATGAATATTTATTAAGTTCAATTTATTATTAATTATTAATAGAAATTAAAATAAACTAAAAGTTATGTCTATTTGGGATTTTTCATTAGAGGAAATACTGTCAATTTATACAACAATAATTGTCAATTTTTTTTACACTTTCAGTGCCACCATTCTGCAAGACCGTTCTTGGTTTTAATTCCCGTGTATCTAGATTTTCGGATTATATAACAAACATAGTGTGGTTAATGACATATTTTAACATTATCTTAACGGATATCACAAACAATTTTATCAAACCTCAATGAAAATTCTACATATCTTTTTAGTTTGATTCTTGATCTTTTGTATGTATTTTTTAAGTATTAATTTTTAGTTTTTGCAAGCTGTGTTCATTTATATTAAGTTGGCAACTGGATGATTTAATTTATTGTAAGTACCATTGTAGTAACTGTTAAAGAACAGATAAAATAATAAAATAAAATGTTTGTTAATCACGCGGCGTGCAAATATGTCTCGTTTTCAAAGTCTCCCAGCAGCTCAGTTGTAGCATCAAGATATTTTTTTTAAGTTTTTTAAGAAATTTTTTTTTTGTTAAAAAGGAAATAAATTGGCAGTACCCGAAGTTTTTGTTAAGAATTATCCAAGGGGGCACGAAATATCCGATAGCAGAAATCGGAATTCCATGCATATAGGTAAACGACATAAAAGAGGCGTGAATGTTTAAAAATACTGCTTTGCCAAGTAGGTCACATACTTGACTATCTGTCAAGGAGTAATGTGAAAAAATGTAGGTGATACAAATTTGCTTAGGCACTAAATTTACCTACTCTAGAATAATGAATTGGACATGTTACTGATTAACTGCAGGAATGGTTACATATACGTCTATTTGTTAGTAATATCGCCTCCAGAGTAACGGAACAAGATCCGTCGATGTTTAGCTTGTTATGCTGCCGTCCAAACAAGGAGGTTCCAGTGTGAGAGTGCTTGGGAAAGGTCCCAGAACGCTATTGGTGTTTTCTGTGACCTCTCAAAGGCATTTGATTGCGTCGATCATATTACTCTTATTAGGAAGCTGGAACATTACGGTGTAAACGGCAAGGCGTCGAAACTTGTCTCGTCATATCTCAATGGTAGAATTCAGAAAGTAGACATAAATGGAGTGACTTCTTTGGGTTCTCCGGTAAAAATGGATGTTCCGCAGGGCCTTAATACTTGGACCTTTCTTATTTCTGATTTATATTAATGATCTGTCATTCTTTGTTAAGGCCCATTGCGAAATAGTGTTGTTTGCTGATGACACATCCTTGATTTTTAAAACAGACAGACATGACATTAACTATGACCATATTAATGTAGCCCTCTCTAAGGTAGTTTATTGGTTTAATGCTAACATTTATTACTTAATGTCAAGAAGACAAAATGTGTTAAATTTGAATTACGTAACGTAAAATCGACTAGTCCAAGCATAGAAATAAACGGAGAAAAGTTAGACCTTGTTAATAAAGCAATCTTCTTGGGAGTGACCTTAGATAGTAAACTTCAATGTTTTCCACATATATCTTGCCTGGCTAGCAGATTAAGCTCCGCTGCATACGCAGTCCGCAGAATACGTGAGCTTACCGATGTCAGTACTGCTAGACTAGTTTACTTTAGTACTTCCATAGTATAATGTCCTACGGGATTCTCATGTGGGGTAAAGCGGCAGATATTCAAACCATATTTGTATTGCAAAAACGAGCGATTCGTTATGTGTACCGTCTAGACTCTCGGGTTTCTCTCAGAGAAAAGTTTAAGGAGACTGGTATCATGAACAGTCATGATGCCACAGGGCATCACAGTACATTTTTTAAAATATTTTATATGCCCGTAAAAATATACATAATTTAAATAAGAAAGACGATATCTATAATATTAACCTTAGAGTTAAGTCCAAACTCATGGTACCACGATTTCGTTTAACCAAGGTAAACAACTCTTTTATGCGGAACTGTCGTATACAGTTTTACAATAAGATTCCGGAGCATATATTATGTTTATCATTTCCTAAGTTTAAAAACTACATTAAAAATATTTTGATCGAAAAATCATATTATGGAAAGACGACACGGCTCCAGAATCCACACAAATTTGATTCAAAGTGTATTCCATAGCATTTAAGTTTATTTGAAAAGAGCAATACCTAGAGTTTCTTGCTCGTTCTTCTCAGGGAGGTCAGCGTAGTGAACGAGCAGTAGCTTAAATGTGACGTTTTCAAGTGTAAATTTATTTTACCTATGGAATAAATAATCTTTGACTTTGACTTTGACCAGACGTTTACAAAAGCTTTTGATAGGAGATACTATTACTCTTTTCTTAGGCGGGGATTTCTAAAAGAAACTCTGACTTCGACTAAGCAAAGATGGCAAGCTAAGCACATCTTTCGTATTTATTTAAATTATAAGTAAATTCAAAGTTTAAAACTTGCTTAGTTCGCCATCTATGCTTAAACGATGGAAAAGTTCGTTTTATACATTTCACCCTTAAATAGAAAACGAAAACAAAATTGGAAGTTTTATTCAAATACAATATGTGAAGGTTTTCATAGTATTCGTACTTGTAATCCAGAACCTCCACTATAAGGAATCCTGGTTTTAATTCAGTTCGTATAGTTTATTTTTCTTATAAATTGTTTAATATAAACGGTGTTATGCGTAATTTTACTGGGCCATAAAAGTAATGAAGAGTATTATGCTAATGAAGCAAAAAATATACGAGGTTTTTTTACTGTAAAAGTTTGGACTGATCGATAGCGGATTACTGTTACAATCTGTATGAATAAAAAAATAGTTGAAAAAGAAAGTAGAAAATCTAATTACCTCACAAATTCAGTACCAACTTTAATTATTTAGCGGAAAGGAATCTTCGTTAGCAATTACTTCGCTTCCACATTTGTTTTCACACGAATTATGAGAAACAATGGTTGTTAGGCTTAACCTGGAGGCGGCAATAAAGCGTGACTGGCCAACTCGCGTCTTGTACAGTCTGGCAACCGTCTGCTCTCTCGAGTACTTTCTCTTGGTACCTCGGCGCTTGTCAGTGAAGTATGCGCTTTATACGCCTGTGCTTAAGATGTTTCAGTAGAACGCATTTTTTTCATCTGAGTATCAATGAATCATAAACATATATTGTATATATAAAAGGATAGGTGAATCTTTACTTTTTAAACCTGATGATATTTGTTTGTTCGGACATGCTTTAAGACCTTCCACTCGGGATTGTTTTCGGATTTTTCGGCTTAGGCTGACAATTATCAGAATAAAAGTCTCGTAAAACTCGATTAACGACAAAAATGTAGTTGCCGAGGCGCTTGTTCATCTCTGTTCAGCTGTCAGTGACAACCCTGTGCACTGGCTGATCAAGGGTCAGAACCTTGACCTTAGAAGGTTCCTGTGCACGCACCGTTACAGTGCCCTTCTCATATACCGTAAGGATCGGTAAGGAGAGTCACTATAATCAAAAGTAACGTAGAAAGATATGGAGCTGTCCATCTCTGCTGCCGCGTGTGATAAGAGATTTTAGATTTTATTGTGTTACTAAAAAGCCTGGACTTTCTTGTAAATGTGAGGCTGTTTGCTAGGACTATTTCGGAATGGTAACCTATTGACAATGGTAACCGATTGATTGAAAGGAATACGAGTGTTTACGCGTATTCCGTTCAATCAATCGATTTAGAGCGAGCGGAAGGAAGTTTCCATCACTAAATAGTTCTTGTGACGTCATAGTGGGTACAAAAAATGTTGCACGCTTGGTTTTCATACAAATTGCTGTACTTGTGGCGTCTATCTAGATATATGTCTGTGGAGAGTACGAAGTTTCCGCTGTTTCTTGTGAAATAAAAATGTTCAACGCAAAAATCCAAACAATTACGTTCCAGAAAGAAGACCTAATTGAATACGAGGTCACGGAGCTGTTAAGAACTTTTATTACCGCTAGACACTTTCTCAGAATTGTCGACAAAAAATCGGACAGAATTGAAACAACTTCCCAAATCTAAAATAGCTTTCTTTGTCAATAGGTATATTTAAGTTTTGAAGAACTTAAGAGCTATAAAACATAAAGGATATAAATTTCAACTGGTTGCGATGTATCAGAATCAACAGCTCTTTGGTTTATGAGTAACCAAGTTTCTATATTTCGGATTGTCTAGAAATACATAGTTTATAATCTTTTGTATACAAGACAATGATGTCTGATAAACATTCCAAGACGAGGTGTATTCCAATCATGATAACGATGCCGATGCGATGGTGTATTGAAATGCCCTCGTGGTTATTACTTGCATTTATTGAGAAGAAAGCAGACAGCCACTAGACTGTGTACAGTCGATATGAAAAGTTTACGATTAAACTCATGCTGTCAGTAAGAAGTTGATAATGTGAATCAAACAAACTATGACAAACTATATATTTACTGAAAGAAAAAACTTTCAGATTTCTCACACAAAAATTCGTCAAAACCAAAAACAAAACATCTGCAACAAGCACATTCGTAAGGTGTTCTGACTCCTTCTATAGCTTAGTTGGGAGAGCGATAGTCAAGTCGCTGGTTCGAGTCCAGCCGGATCTAATTTGCTTTGCTTTGCCGGAGCTTTGCTTTGTGTTTGTTCGATCTTTGTGTCAATAATAACAACAAACTAGTGGAGTGTTTTCTCAAAAAATATATGAATATCATGGTAGTACAAAAAATAAAATAATTAATAAAAGAAACATGTTTCCTATTCAAAAGAGAACCTTATCGCTCTTCGCGTTTGTCTTCTTTTTTTAAATAAATTCATCGGCAACAATTAACCGATTATTTGATCCTTCTTTCTTTAAAATTACGTTCACAATTCACTTCGACAAACGAAACAATAAAGATTACTTCCATCCGCTTAAGTAGCGAAGCTTTCTAAAATCGTCTCACTAGCATCAACGAAAGGTAAATTTAAAAGTAGTGCGTACTTTTCGTTGTGATGGTACAACAATGGTGGCAGATGTAGGCTAATTGAACACATTGCCCGGGGCCGAACTCAGTCGAACCCTGTACGACGACGCGACATTAACAAGAGAGGAAACATTCAGACTCAATGATAACTAATTGGCGACTTTTTGTTTTTGTATAGTTTAAACTGTTAACAGATGGACATGTCTGTATTTTGCATTGACTGCAAGCAATTATCGCCGCCCAGCTCAGCAGTTTAGTGTGTTTGTTGACGTTGCAATGCAAGTGCTTACTGATGTTAAGAAGTCACCACACTTATAGACACGGATGTTTATGTCCATTTAATAAGAGCGAAAATTTGTGCTTTTCGCGTAGGCGATTCGAGCGGAAGCGAAATGCGTAACGTTTTAGCGACATAAAAAGTTGTTCTGACCGTCATAATGTGTTTCCATGTAAATAAACGTGGCGAGTCCCTTAATTGTAGTTTGTGTTCAGTACATTTAAGATTACAAACACTGACTTTACTTTTTATTAAGAAAAAAAATTGAAATCCTCCATTTTAGGAAGGGAAACTATTTTATCGGATCAAAATCGCATATTTGCTTTTTCAGTCAGCTGTGATCATACGACCTGTACAGGGCCAGAAACGTTGGGTTGTTTGAAAAACAAAAAGACGCCATTTAGATCTCAAAAAATTGTTTAATTCTTTGTGTAACAATAGCAGAAACCATTTTAATTTGTCAACAAACTCACGTCCGGACTGCAAGCAGTCGAAACCCCCTGCACATCGACTAGTAACTGCCTTAGTGAAGAAGTATTTAATTTTTAAGCACCTAAGCTAATGTCGAAGTCTATCAACAGTCTTCACAAATAACACTAAAAAACCACACAATACTGTTATTTACTACAGAGCAAAACCATTTCGAATTTCTGAATAGATAATACTAATCAGTGTTGTACTATCACGAACGTAGTATAAGAAACCATTGCAATACAATCGAGTCTACCTTCAATTAATCTCAATAGATTTTCACATTTTCCATCTACGTTATTTAAAAAGTATTTTGAAATACAGCAAAAGTTTTCATTTTACAAGTAAATTTTAGAACAAACTATCAAAAACAACGTAAAAACATTAGGTGTTATTTTCGCAAAACTATGATAATGTTGGTTGACGTTATTGCTTATCAGCATCCACCTCTGTAATAGTTATATATTTTTAATTTGAAATTTGAATTATATATTTTTAATTTTTAGGTTTTCGCAATTGTTACGAATAGGAAATGAAACTATTTTTCCGAATTTAAATCGCGTATATTTGTTTTTCAAACAATTTAAATCCGAAAAATAGTTTCATTTCCAATTTGAATTTGAGTTAATAGTACATACTGTATGTACTTACGCAAAATCATAAAACGTCATCTTGAAATCAAAGTTTTCACCTTAAAGAAAGTGTATTATTAAAAAAGGTTTTCTTTCACGTAGCGGTTTGTTTTTTGTTTTTGACGTAAGAAATAAAGAATAAGATATAGGAAGTTTGTGAAGTAATGTACCGTAGGTATATCTGCAGTGCGACACCGCATTTTACTTTGATTTCAGAGTGGATTGAAAACAGATTTTGTTCTAGACTCTACCCTTCCTTCCTTCCTTCCTTCGACCTTTAAGCGTTTTGTAGAAATACAGCAAAAATCTTTTTGATGCACTACCTACTTCGATATTTTGCACAATCGGGCTTTTTCCATTTCATCTTAGTAAACCGATTTTTTTAATAATTTAAAAATTGGAAAACACGACGTTCCGAGTAAAGTTGTGGAGTTATAAAGAAAAATAGAAGAATCATCATTTGAGTTCTCAGTTATTTAAGTGCTGAATGATGAAAGCTAATGTTTGGAGATAGTTTAAACGACGAATAGAATAGTAAAATCCAATTTTAAAGCATAGCGTCTCTTGGTGAATAATATACCGTAACACAATAGCAAACGTAATGTGAAGTAAACGGAATATCGCCTTCTGATCGCTGGACTTTCGGCGAATGTTAAACGCGGTTTCAAATGTTTGGAACTTGTTTTGCAGATGGAACACGTATAGCTCAAATGGCTCAGAACAATAACTGTACGATTCGAGTCGATGTTGTAACTCTCGCTTTCGTATTTACATACGTTGTCTGATCCGTAAAAAAAAAATTAAGAGGCACAATCAAACTGGTTTTATCAAAAGCTAATAGGGATCACAATTGTAACGTCGACTTTGAATTCACTGTCATATGTGATATGTTATAGATTTTTAAAACATGTGTAAAAGTAGGGCGACAAAATCGTTACTGTGTCATGTCTTATTCGTTTTTGACACCCACATTTAAACCAATACAAAGTTCAATGACTGAGTGAAAACCATTCATCAAGTAACCGCTAGTTCAGTAGGTAGAGCTGTCAGAAACAATGGTAGACGAGTCACAGACGTGGATGACGTCATCGCGAGAAAAGCCAATTAGGACAGTCGGCATTTAATCTTTTTGAGGTTGGCCATGTTTGATGACAGGTTATTTGTACCGGCCTAACTGTACAAAGCTTCATTCATAGTGATAATGAGAGCGAGAGCAACAGGAAGGCAGTGCGGCCAACCGCCCCGGAAAACGGCCGCAGACATGGCGCAGACACAACGCACGTCACGACGTGATCCGCCAATTGGGGCAATGGAATTGTCGTAAATGACTTTGTACGTCAATTCATAAACGTTTAATTAAAATTTGATATTCATGAGGTTTAAATTAATATATGACGATTTCATAAAATAGCTGGTACCAAGAAGAGGTCCACATAGCGATATCTTTAGCCATTTCTACTAAACACCCAAAACATTCTCTATCCAGTACCAAGAAGTGGTGATCAATAAAACCAGCAAGCGTAAAGCGCTCAAGGAAAGTTTTGTGTGGTGCAAAATGCAAATGTAGCAGCGTAGGTGCACCGCGTCAAAGAAAATATTGCAATGAACGATACTGTTGCGCACTCATCGCATATTCAGGACAAATAGAACTCACATGACAGTCATGCAACTCCCTATTTGCTAACACTTTTAGACACATGCAAAGGACATGAGAACTGAGTGTTAACTATTTGTTCATCTTGCACAAAGAAAGTCCCCAAAAAGCCCTGATCAATGAAAAGTCTACCGGTTACTTGTAAAATACCAATTTACGCAACATTAACTTACATGATGCTAGAAAGTAGTTAAGCAATGTGGAGAATTTTAAGCCGAAGAGATAAAACTAGGAAAACGGCCGTGTCAGTACCGACATTAACAACCAATATGTTGTCGGCCTTGGAGGAAAAAAAAACTTAGTTTTACTATAACATTATCGCATGCCATTGAAACGAGGGATATCAAGGTCGCAAAGTCGATGTACAGAACAGGACGCCACCTGTTTCTTGTGCCAATATAAATAATAATTACTGCGACATGATCCAACATGGGAAACAACCTCCACATCAACTTTTCTACTTAAGTAGGTTGAGAATTACACCGTAAATTCTCAAATGACGTAGTGTTTAAAATTCAAAGCGTTCGCTTTTCGCATTTCAAAGTTTCTTGTTCATTGTATGAAAAACGATACTACAATCGATGTGATGTTGTTAGTACATGAGCACCGAGCCCACGCAGCGTCACTTTTAAAAACCTATTTATAAAAATTTGTGACAGTTTTTGAAAGAAAACCGTATTTTTATTTCCGTGCCATCAGGAATTCTTTTCATAAGTAATTAAAGATTTCGAAAAACTTTGTGTATCTAGTTGATGTATTACTTCTCGAAGTTACTCATGTAATAGTTGAAAAGTTAATGCAAGACTCGGTTAAGCGAGGTATTAGTGTAAATGTGTTATGCTTAACAAAACAGTAATACAAGACTAAGTTAGTCATGCCACGAGGCGCAACCGAGAAGTGATTTATAAGATTATTCCTGTAGGCGTAGAGAGGGAATTGTATCTCTGATTCCAGAAATGGAAACTGACTGTTCCAGAACTTTCTTTGTTCGCTTTACAAAGGGCTGACACAACTACCTTTAATTTTATAAGTGTAATTTTATTTAAGATTAATTCCAATGGAATTCCTTTCTTAAACGTGTCGTGTTCAAAAAATGAAAACCTAACCGAGGATCGAGCATCACACAAAAAGCTATTACGAGCAACTTGTCAAAAAATCTTCGTTTCGAAAACGGTTTATGTGTTATCTCGTAATTAAAATTTTCATATGCAAAAAAGTTTACGAACTTTTACGTAACAAAACTGTCAATTTTAGAGGCGTGTTCCAACAAACCCACGATTTGAATCGTTAATCGCGGTTTACGTAATGACAATTTCTTTAAATTGGCTATGTTTACACGGACGTGGACTGGCTACTCGCCAATGGTGTTTTTTAATCTGTCTAATTCATTGAGAAACTGCTTCATTGCATGCGTGCGAATAGACAAGGACGACCTTTGCAAGGTCGATGAATTTCGGCGAAACGGTAATAAGCAGTTTGCATGTCTTATGGGAAATGCTTTCTATGGAATGTCGTATTGTTTTCTATAAATACACTGGGTAATACTCAGATCAAAACGGCCAGTATAATTAGGCTGCCAGTCAAACTGAAATATTGAACCTTGACACTTCACACAGTTAATGACCTAGGCGTACGTGTGGTGAAACCAAAAACATGTTATTACTGTGTAAATGGAATGTTAAATTTCATTTATTTCTACATTGTTATTTTTCCAAAATTAAACAAGTGTCCTGCAGACAATATAAATTATTCAACAGTTACGTTTGCGTTTAGCTTCTTCTGAAAAAATCAAGTAACTTTCTTCATGCATTTTTAACATTGAAAATGGAGTGAAACGTCTGATTTATGTGATTGGTTTTTCAAAACTTGGAGAAGCACCCATGTACATAGACTATGAACTATGAAAAATCTTGAAAACGATTATTGTTGGGACTGTCAAATAAAAAATTAAACAGAAGATTTTTACAGATTTAGGCTGCTAACAGATTGACTACTTGTTTGCAGTTAATGCGTGAAGTCGTAATCAACTTTATGCAGCCGAGACCTCGACTACATGATGTTGATAACGATTTCATGCAGCCGAGATCGACTGCATGCAGTTAATGCGTGAAGTTGATTACGACTTCTCGCATTAACTGCAAACATGCAGTCAATCTGTTAGCAGCCTTCGATATCTTTTCTGACATGAGACACTTATACATCTTGCGGCGTTGGTCAAGGTTTTAAATAGGGCGGGGCCGTATGTTCGTTCATATCCAGTATTCGGTAGGTTTACCGACGATTCTTCCGTTCTGCTTCTCGCACTGCTCTAAATAGATACATTTTGGCAATACAACCCATAAGTGGAAAATTATTTTTTTTAGGACCACTAAAGGTAATCACTCACCGACATATTATTTCATAATTCAGGATAACGTCAAAACCTACCGAATTATTCGGCCGCTTTTTAATATTCGTTAAAATCCCGATTCGGATCATCACTACTTTTAAAGAGATCTGCTTTGATTAAGACTTTTTTCGAAATGCCTCTATTTATATATTACGAGTTCAATGCCTTGAATTCTTAAATAGGGGCAGTGCTATTTGTTTTGTTTAACCCGGCAATGACATCAACAAATGAGTCGTCGATTAAGAACGTCGTAGTCGGTATTGGTAGCGGGCGTCTTAAAACCAATATTTGCATAAATATTTACTCTAAACTGCGCAGCTGTATAAAGTACTTAATAGTTACTAAACTACTATCGTGTGACCTTTGACAGTAAATTCACATATTTTCAGGCATTTACTTAACTTTGGTTTTTAATATTGGGCCATACCTGATTTATATTTAAATAGAATGACTTCACAGGTCATTTAATTATGGTTATTGTACATTTATTAACAACTATCTTTTTTTTTACAGCTACTGCGTACGCTATCGCTATGAAAATGAGGCAAGGTGCAATTTTCAACACAGAATTTTCACGGTTTTATAACTAACGGTGGAACACAGAACGTAGGTACGACACGACCTCTGGCCTCAAAATACAGCGCACACCCTAGCGAGTGCCAGGAAATTGGTAATTATACTTATAGGAAATTATAAGTAGGTTTAATCGAAAATAGCTTCACTAACATAGATCATCTAATAATAGCAGGACAAAACATACTTAGTACTCATATCGACTTTCGGAAAGGCAATTTTAATGCGAGAAACATGTGAGACATTTTAGGCTGCTAACAGATTGACTGCATGTTTGCAATCAATGCGTGAAGTCGTAATCGTAACTTCATGCAGCCGAGACCTCGGACCTCGACTGCATGAAGTTGACAACGACTTCACGCATTAACTGCATGTAGACGATCTCGGTTGCATGAAGTCGGTTTCGACTGCATGTGTTATACTAGACAGCATGAAGTTGATTACGACTTCAAGCATTAATTGCAAACATGCAGTCAATCTGTTAGCAGCCTTATTGGTGGAAATACAACTACAGATCAATTGTTTCAACTGCAATCGTAATTGTAGGGCATATTTTGCGACGGAAAAATTAACTGACAAGGTAGTGACAACAAAATAATACGTAAGAGGTAATAAATAGATAACACACACACTTATAGCCCCGCACTAGGGAAACTCTGTATCGCGGGTGCCATGGACACACACATATGTAGATAAATTATATATATATATATATATATAATTATAACGTAGGCTACACAAATATTTCTCCCGGCCCGGGAACCGAACCCAGGACCTCTGCGTGGCAGACCAGTATTGTAACCGTCCGACTATGGAGGGAGTTGAGGTTGTTTGGAGCCTTGTGTACAGCCATAAAAAATAATTTCTTAAAACTATTTGTTTATAGCATATCACGATGTTTTACTATCATGATATTCAATTATTTTTTTGTGAAATTATTCCATTAGTCTGTTACAATTGCACGGCACAGGTATGCTGAAGGCGCTAGTTCGAATCCAGCCGGATCGAAGGATTTTTTATTAGTGTGTAGTAGATCTTTTGTATTACTAATTCTTAATACAAGTTATTATTATTGATACAAAGACGAACAAACACAAGGAAAATTTCCTACGAACCGACTTGACTGGAACCAGCGTCTGTTGCCTCAACGTGGCTACCGCTTTGCAAGCTGAGCTATGGATCGAGCCAGCAGACATTACATTCTACACGCTTGTTGTTCTTAACACTGTTCATTTAAGTGGTGTACAAACGGCGGCCGTGTAAGACAAAAAAACATTGGACCGAAGACTTAAAAAGTGAAAGTGATAATAAAATGTTTATGGATGAAAAGGAAAGTATAATAGTATAATATATAAAAGTATAATAGTACAAATAGTATTAATTTCACTATTAATCTTCATTCAAAGGTAATCAATCTGATTCTTCTTGACAGGTAGATTGAATGGTTTCCTCGTAAGATTCATTTTAGTTTTACCTTATGGGGTTTTATGCCGTTTTATTAACGTTGCTTAGTAAACGCTGTAACAGAAAGGTCTGACAAAATTTCAGCTTGTGATCGTAGTCATGATAACAAACAACCTTAGAAAAAATAACTTTTTTTTAAAAAAAAACCTCAAGTTTGTGGAATTACATCTAATTTGCCAAGTTTGTTTGATCGTTTAACGGAAAGTAGGTGATATTAAATAAACCGTATTTATGCGGTATTGGCCACCATTAAAGGTGGAATATTTTCTTCAAAATGGGACGACTACAGAGGTACACAATTTAAAAAAAAAATCATCGAAATCGGTTCACAAATGTCGGAGTAATCACACACAGAAAAATAAATGCAGTAGAATTGAAAACCACCTTCTATTTTTGAAGTCGGTTAAAAGGATTTGAATAAGACAAAAAAATAATCTAACATCGTGTACTTTAGGTATACGAAACATTTTTGTTTTTTAGTGAACGAAAAATTATAGTTTATGTTGTTTGTTGTTGTTCGACGACATCGAGTATCTGGTTATATACTCGATGTTCGCCGACAATGATGAGGTTCCGGGTTCCATGCCTGGTAGAGCCAATTGTTTTACACACATTGAGACCATAGTTTTGGTATGATCAAGGATCAAACATAATGTTTACAATAGAAACATCAAGTTTGGGCTAACGTCACAAGGTTGAACTCTGACCTATACTAATTTAGTACCGTAACCTTTAACATAAATTTGGTAGAAAATTAACAGAAGCTTCGTTAAAATTCATTACTTCATTTAAACGTTTATCCCTTTCAAAAGTGTTAGCTATTAAATTGTAATGTTTTATTTAAAGAACACTATTAAACATAACAAAGCGGTTGAAAGTGAGTGGTAATCCATGATACATATCATCCTCACTTTGGACAATCGACCTGGTATTCATTGCTCCCCTCTGAGAATGCATTTACTGCAAGCAGTTATCAAACGTCTTTACGACTACAATAAACTTCTGTAGACGTAAATACTAAACTAGACCTTATCTATAACGAAAGGTCCAGTATATGCCATATGTTTGAAATGTAATGTAATAAAGAAACTTTACTCTATCACAGCCATCAAAGTATGCAATAATAAGTAATTTTTTGCGGAATACGGAAAGACTTTCCGTATTTATTTAAAAAAGCAACATTTTAAGGTCCATTGAAATAATATCGGCCGAGGCATTACCTGAGTGGATTCTTTTGCGTACCACAGACTCACAGATGACAGTATTTCAAATTTGCTTTATTATTATTTTATTGCTTTACTTTTGTTTTCATTTTTTTTTCTTTATGTATATTTTTGTGTTATGGTGATGCAATAAATGTTCTATATTGTGAAGAACTTTGAAAATATAATAGAACATTTGAATTAAATAATTTTATCTTTTAAATATAAACATTTTCATCCGTCTAAACTAAGCACATCTACTCCAGCTACAAATGACGCCATATATATTTATTTCATTGAACATGACTTTTTTACTACCATGATAGTCATATTTTTTTATGAAATACACCACTACTTTGTTATTATTATTACAAAAATCGAACAAAATAAAGAAAAAATCCTTCAAAGCGCCTGGACACTAGCCAGCGTCTTTTGCCACACCGGTCTGACCAACTCAAGTCGAGTCAGCAGATCTCACGAATTTCTTTATGTGCTTGTTGCAGATTTTTGTATTGCGGTTTAAACTGTTTTTTTTTGTTGTCAGCGCCATTTGTGAGAAACTTACAAAAGTTTCAACACGATGATACGCGTTTGCTATCTTCTTTATTATCTATCTTTGCACTAGTCTTGAGTAGCCCCAAAATATACATACCTATAATAGTTTTTGGAAAATATAGATGCCCGCAATGTCTTATATCATATATATTAACAAAAATACACAAGATTTTATGTTCTATGTAATTTGTCGTAATTTACTTCGATTAATAATGTAAGATACAATGTTGCAGATGGTGATTGCACTCATGATAACACAAACAACATTAAAAAGAATGAATATCCAGATGCTGGGTGGTTGGAGAAACATTTATGTCACATTTGAGTACCTAGTTTTCCAAAATGGTTGTGAAACAACAATATTTTTAACATCCGACGCAAAAAGAGGGGAGCCATTGTCTGTGTATTTGTCTGTGGCATCGTAGCTCCCAAACGTATGGACTGATCTCAAAGCGATTTTGAATGAATGAATTTGATTACATCTGTACAACGTTTAAAAATCTGTTTAAAAATCACCAGCTCTTTTCTCAATAAGTGTGTGTCAGTCATAAAATGAATATTTATTTTACTTCCAACAGTCCGATCGAGTTGAAATTTGGTATGTCACGGAAATCCGATGTTATACGTAACAAGAGAGAAAAAGACGTTTCCCGTCTCGGGTCGGCGGTCCTAGCGGAAGTGTGACGACATCCTAAATAAATATTGTAAATGATAAACGTGAAGAATTCTTCATATGAATCGAATTGACATTTTCAAGTGTCATTTGACCATTTATGAAATTTATTTTGAATTACCTCATCCGTGTATGGGATACGTCATAGGACGCAGCGTGCATCATAAAATTTTTCATAGTTAGTATACACTAGAACACGTATTAATCTTCAATGAGACGTAGTAAGCTATTCTGTTAAATATTCATTAAATGTAAAGTATAAAGATAACGATATAATGAATAAAAAGTACTACGCAGATATTGTAGGGATTTTAATCAGTGTTGTTAATGAGACAGCGTGCGCCAGCGCAGCGCCCACTGACCTCAGCGCGGACGAGATAAAAGCTATTTTGAGCGTCGCGATAGTATCGAATACGTCGAATGTTTAACAGATACGACATTGGAGGCTCCGGAAGCGTGCGGTCCGGACCTGTCATAGCTACTTGATAAATAAAACTTCCGTTATGTGATTCTTCGTGTTTATCGATACTATTAAGTGTTTCCAAATAGGCTGTACATGTATTTTTGTCAACACTTCTTACGTTTTAAAACCGAGAAAATTTTAACTCTTCCGTCTATTTACATTTTAGAAACAGTGACGTTTATTAGACAAGATTCAGATCTTTTTGAATGTGCTAGAAGTGCACATCGAAATACAAAACTAGAACTACCGGCTCCGAGATTAGAAATGTTTAGAGAAAGCCCGCTTTATAGATGTATATTAATTTATAATAAAATACCAGACTCAAGAAAGAAATAGATGACAACACGTTCAAAATCAAAATAAAGTCTCTCTTGATAAATGGGTGTTACTGCAGTGTGAGAGACTTCATGGACTCTCCTTTATGGTGATAGGAAAGAGCTGGTGAACTCTTGAACTGTTCTATAACGTAAAAATATAATTTCCGTCTTTCAAACCTTCTGTAAATTTTGTGTCTACTCTAAAGTCTATGTTTGTTTATGTTAGTTAGTATATTAGAGATAACTATGTAATGCCTGTACTAACATTGTTTACAATAAATAGATAAATAAAGGTTAGGTATGTCGCACTTGAAACCAAACACTGCCGTAACTCAAAAATGATGAAATAGAGAAAACATGATTTGAAAATTATAAAAGAACTGAATGAATCTTATTGCGAATTATGGGATTATTTGTATTTATACATAATACAATCAAATTACAATCGAGAATACGAATTTATTGGTAGCTGTAATTTTTTGGACTTTCAAAACGAATTTTCTTAAATTCAATCATCTTTTAGTTACGACAGTTTTTGATCCCATGAGCGATGTTAGAATTCGTAATCGTCATGATTATGTAAATTTTTAAGTATAAGTAAAATGGTATACGTATAAGATAAAAACGCATAAATAGAGATATCGGTTAAATTGTATCTAGAGGGTGTCACATGTTGTTGTTACACCTTTATTACTAAAGTCTCAAAAAATATATGTCATTGAAATGTACCTTAAGCCTTATGATACATTTTTACGTAAAACATTCACCTAACCACACGTTGCTATTGTTCATAAACATTGAGATGGCGGAGAAATGGTTCTTATGGCAGGAAAATGGTTATTAAATCCAAGATGCTGTCAACAGTAATGTACCCGAGGATTAACGGTAACTGCGTCCGCTAATTGGATTAGTTGAAGTATTAGATACTCGTTATTTATTATATTTTTAAAGTGTAATGTAAGTTGAGCTATTATAATTAATATTAATAATAATGGTGTAACACAAACTAAATCTTAAAGTAGGAAATTCCCTGTACTATGAGCACTGGAACAATTCACGTTGGGGCACTACCCAGAACACCTTGACTACATTGGTCTTACCGAGGATCGAACCCAAGACATCATCAAGCGCCCACAGTGCAAACAGTTGGGCCACCGAGGTCGTCAATATTGTAGGGCAATAAATAAAGCAGTATTGTAAAGCTATAAAGTATTCTAAAATAGACTTACAAACTTTTTATAACCACGTTCAGCATTGTCTTTTCACCTCCTCAAAAAACGAGCGTTTTTAAAATAGTTATTCGTTTTTATGCATATAAGAATATCGAATGTATGTTACAAGCAGCTGATAAATATTACCAGGCAAT
This sequence comes from Hyposmocoma kahamanoa, assembly GCF_003589595.1. NCBI lineage: Eukaryota > Metazoa > Arthropoda > Insecta > Lepidoptera > Cosmopterigidae > Hyposmocoma > Hyposmocoma kahamanoa. The sequence continues at coordinate 19,164,421 of NW_020653851.1, read as the reverse complement.
AAACATAATGCAGTCTTGTCTGGACTTATTCGCTGATCTTAAGTAGCTGTTTATTTTTAGAACACAGTGGTCGATTGGCGTGCAGGCCTCGACCCCCAGACAACTTTCATGTTAAAGGGATTACAAGTAGAATGTCGACGAAACTGCGAATTTGGGCTAATCCTCTTTGGACTGCTACATTGACGTACGGAATTATCACGTTTGCACGCGACGTGGCCGATAAGACATATTATTCCGGAGCATGTTACACTGAGATTCAAATCAATAACCCCTCCGCGAGACAGCCGCAGAAAGTTAGGCAGCGATGGTATCAACCAAAAAAACACCTTAATAGGTGGAAGTAGAAACAATTTTCCGTCCGCATTGCTCTGGCCGCAGACAAGACGGTGAAAGCCCGTCTGCCCTTGCGATCTCTAGCTCCACACGAACATAATTGCACACGTTCAGTAAACGATTCAATGAATCAGTGACATTAACTGTCAACAAGAACTTAATTTAGAGCTTGCTTAGTTCAGTACTGTGGAAAAGCTGCTTTGAATTAAGCGCTGAACTGTGTTATTTCCAACAAGGGTGACCATAGTACTTGATCTAAATAAAGATCAAGAACTTGTTTATAGGTATTTAAGATATTCGCATCGGATATAATTTGCGTGGACGGATGCAATTATCCGGTCGGCGCAGCTGCATTCCGGCTGCGCGTCATCTTGCGCCTGTGAGTAAAAAACTCTAATCTCATTAGAAAGTCGTAGATTCGGCTGGGAGGTCGACGACCGGCACAGTTCTCGGGCCCCGTTCGCCATGTAATCGCGTCTTGTAATAATACATAGACTGCAATATAAATTATTGTTACAAATGCATACTTTATAAACCTTGCGCTAAAGCAAATTCACTTGAAGTGGGTTGAGCTTGTTAAAAAACGTTAGTGAAATTTTAGAATCTGAAGAATTAAGTATTACTCTTATCATTTGAAATTCCAAAGGAAATAACTTACCTACAGTCTGACTTTTTTGAACACGAAGTAAAATGACACTCGCAGGGTTGCCAGTTTTCATAAAATTTTAAATACTCATGTAGTTGTTGTCGACAGCTTTATTGAAAAAAAATTTCAAAGAAGCTTTACATTTTGCCAAAAATGTGTGAATTTTGAATGTTACGAGACGTTGTAATGATTACCAATAGCGCTATTGCCTTTTTTTATTCTTATTTTGACAGTTGGCCCACCAGTATCGAAATTAAATTTATATTAATATATACATTTTAATAAGAACAAGGAGATTTAATTATCTATATTGCATTAAAATGGAAAAGTTTAAAATTACGTATTATACACTTTTTCATTTTAATCAAATTCACTTGTTCTTGTTTGTATTTTTAATAGATAGATGTAGTTCTAAATACAGTGTATGTTTGTATGAACTCACAAAAATTGACAATTCAAATGAACCTGACGAAAATGCCGACAGTTATTTAAATGAAACAAGTTCAGCTATTTAATGCATAAGCGTGACAAACATTCAGTCGATAGTCGATAGAATATGTACAGACTGCAATCACTAGCTGCTTACATGCGAGCAACACTTATGCAATGAACTGTCGTTTTACTCCATCTTCAAGAAAGACAAACTATAAGAGAATGCATGTAACTAGTAGCTTATGAGTATGACTAATAGTTTTACTCAACAGAGTGCACTTCACAGATAACACATGACTAATAATTCGTTTTATAAAAATCGCATAAAACGTCAACAATGTAAACAATAAAAACGGAAGACAATGTTAAAAGAATTCGGACATGAAAACATCGACTTCAGCTAAAGCCTACGCTACCAGAAATATGTGAGGTACTGGGAAAGTCTATTTTCGGAAAATATGGTTGTAGTAAATAATCACTGTCGGTCACAATAGTATCAAATACCCAGATATCATTATTGTCTGGGAAAGGTTTTTTCTTTTCTTCTCAAATTTCGAAGCAAAAAATTTTATTTGTGGTGTGCAGGTAAAATCTCGATGACAGTTACAAGTGATTTAGCATATTTAATATAGGTTATGGTTTAGGGAATTTATCGTTGGGACGTTTTCCTTCCGCTACAGTGCTTTGACCCTTACGAACCAGGACAACATGCGTAAGAGTGCAGAATATAGTTAATATACTATTTTGGCACTATCAATTTACTTTGTTAAATATCTTGACGTGTTTGTTTACATATATTTTTTTAAAATGTGAATGTGTTTAAAGCCAATAAAAAGAACTGCAACGAGGAATAAGGAAAAGTCGTAAGATCTGTTGACCCGATCGAGTTGGTAAGAGCGGTGGCCCCGGTGTGGCAACAAAGGTTGGTTCGAGTTTAGTGAGATCGAAAGAATATTTGTATGTATATGTATAAGTTGTTTTGATTGATTAAAGGCAGGAGAAATTGGCAGATTTACATTCCATTCTGCCCGACGAATAGTATATTCTGTTTTCAACGTCTGTTTACTTACAAGTTTACTACAAACAACAAAGTTGCAAATGTTTTTTACTAGTAAACACTACTCGTAAACGTGTACGTTATGGCGCATGTAATATGATTGTATTTTGTTTTATGTTCACCTTTGTAGCTCGTGTTCTTGTATGAATGGACAATACTTTGTGCAAAAGAGTTGTAAAGATTGTAATAAAAACTATAATTTCTACGTGGCTTGAGTATATAGCAAAATAAACACCAAGTGTTTATAACACAATATATAATAATATAAATAAATTTATAAATGACGTAAAAATTTACCTTACACATACCGTATAACATAAATAAAAGTCCGCATAATTTACATAAAACTCAATTTCTAACGAAACTTTTTTAGCGCTGCCCGAAGGCAGTACCATACATGATTTATAAGCTTCTTTCTTAAACATCATCATACATCAAACAAATCTTTGCTTGTCGACTAATTAGAAAGTTTGCTCTAAAGCCCCTAGACCAAATACAAACTTTTGGTTAGGTAACATGAGAATCATTAGGTACTACGTGTAAAGTCTCTTTGATAAAAATTCTACAAAGCATTTTTGAAGTAAAGTTATGTATACTTTAGGACGTCTTCTTAATTCATAGTTAGTCATAATTAACGTAATAATAAGCTAAAATCCAGTACTATTAATTAACCGATTTTAAGAAAGGAGGAGGTTCTCAATCCGACTGTCATTTTTTAACCGACTTCAAAAAAGGAGGAGGTTCTCAATTCGACTGTATGTTTTTTTTGTATGTATGTTACGCGATAACTCCGATTCTTTTTGATTCTTTTTTTGTTGGAAAGATGTACTTTAGTATTGGTCCCATTTCAATTAGAAGAAAATATTCCACCTCTAAGGGTGGCAAACTGGGGGATGAATCCGGTTTCGTTGACATTCCGTAAACCGGTTCCAATTAAAGTTGGCAAATAGATGTAATTCCAAAAAAAAATCCGATAAGCAAACATCTGAGATCGGCTTTTTTAATAAAAAAAGTTGTAATTACATTAGTTTTTTTTTTTTTTGGAATTCACACAATTTTATTGACTGTACGGGAAGCCAGTATTTTGAGAACTTTTGAAAGTAGTAGGATGCAAGTTGTTTGGTTTAAGGATTGGAATGCAGTGCAATGAGATTCCGAGTATATGTACATGCAGCCGTGATGAGTGCTGACTTGCTCTATCAAAGGGTTATTGGTCGAGTATATTGGAAACCACATCCTGTCTGTCGTATATTAACAATCGATTGTCTGCTCAATAAACAATAAATTGACGTCACTAAAACGCTAAAGTAGTGTTTGACCACCTGTTAGTACTCGTAATAAGTCTATAAAATATCTACATGACTTGAGTGCAAACATCTCTCTCATTTTATCGCATTTACAGCGATAATTTTGTTGATTTCTGAAGAAATTTTAATTCTGATGATAAAATGAAAGATACTCAAAAATTCCCACTACGTGATTATATCACTGATTGATTACTCGGAAGTATTAAATTGATTAATCATATTCCTGAAACAAATTGCCGTTTTGATAATGATTAATAACATTATTAAATAAAATCAATATTGTAGACTGGTGTATAGATACAAGAAAACTATTAAACTTTAAAAAGTGCTAAATGCATTTCAATAGAAGAAATTTTAAATGATGGGGATACCTGAATTAGTAATAATACGCTCATTATTTTATTAAGCCTTTGATTTATTTTTTGGTCATTTTATTATTTATAGTTTTTAATTAAGAAATAAAAGTTTGCTTATATTTATTTACAAACAAAAATTAAAAAGTTAACTATCGGTTACCGGAAAGTGCGGGAAACCGGATTCATCCCCTGGTTTGTCACCCTTAGAGGTGGAATATTTTCTTCAAATTTAAGTGGGACCAATACTGAGGTTCTTTGCAACATAAAAAGAATCATCAAAATCGGTTCACAAATGCAATTGAGTAATCGTGTAACGTGCTCACAAAAAAAAATATAGTCGAATTGAAAATCTCTTTCTTTTTTGAAGTCGGTTAAAAATAATTTAATACCGTTGTTGTGTATTTTTTTATTTATTATTTTGCTGATTCACTATTATTGTTTTTTTTTGCTACACCTTTTATGTTTATGTAATGTTTGCTAATAAACAAATACTGAAATAGTAATAATCAATAAGAATAATAATCTGTCAGACAATACGACCAATTACCCGGTCTTAAAGTAGGGAATTCCCTGTACTATGAAGACCAAAGCAACGGAATTCACGCTGGGGCACTATTCAGAACATTCAAACCAGAGCCAATTCAGAAGAGTTTAACCAAATTGGTCCTACCGAGAATCGAATCTGGAATATTCTAGTCCAGTACCCACAGTGCAAACCGTTTGGCCACCGTATTTGATAGGAAAGAAAATAAATTACATTCCCATACAAAATCGCTTTTTTTGTATAAAAAGATTTTTTTCTCTTTACAGCCTTCAACTGCTTGGCACCATGTATACAAGGTTCGACAAAAAGGTTCGACCACGGCTCGTCCCTTTAATTATGAAGGGACGTAATATTGGTGAAAAAAAAAATTACATAGTCCCGATTCCAAAGTTTAAGATCTATGTTTAGTTTTAAGAGACTTATGGCGTATTCGCTATGTTTACCATGGCTATAAGTAAAATAAAGATTTGTGAGAACGATTAGTGAAGAACGTTCGCTTTTGAAAGCTGGTTAAGAGAAGAGAGACTCAATATACGATTCATCGAGCATAATTTCTATCAGCAAATTTTAATAACATTCCCGGACACACAATTCGAGTCACCTTGTATTGTTAGTCTTAAAGAGCTTGAATACAAAAATATTGTTGTCATCGAAAAAAATTTTTGCCCCGGGTTTTACAAATTCAAATTCTTTAACTTAAGGAGATAATCTTTAGTATACGAGTTTCGAAATGTTATGATCACTTTTGGTCAAACAAACTTTGTTTAAGCTTAAGACGGTAATAGTGACAATGCAAGGTGATTCGAATTATGTGTGCGGGAGTGTATTTAATTGTTTCTGTCACTTGCTAAAGTGGTCTATCATGCTTAAATATAGCAGCACCATTTGTTACGCCCAGTAGACAATTTCAATAGACAAAAGATAAAGTGCGCTGATGGTAAGCTACACGCCTATCCACAAAAGTTTCTTTGCCACTCAAGAGCATTAAATCGCAGAGATCTGAGGGGCACTGCCACTGCGCCCGTCACCCCGAGACATAAGTTGACAAGTCACATGTGCTTGTAATTTCACCAGCACCCTACTAAACTGGAACACAGTAATGCTCACATTACTGCTTGGCGGCAGAAATAGGTAAGGTGGCAGTACTTCCTTGGACGAACTCTATCACAAGGAGCTCTAATGCTACTTCCTGTAGCCTACTGCGTTACTTACTTGAGAATGATCGATTCTCCATACAAAGTTTATTCCCCTTCCAAGATTTACTATCTCTGTACCAAAGTTCATCAAATTTGAGTCAGCATGCATTCAGCATACTTTCGCATTTATAATATTAGTTTGTATCGGCAATGTGGTAAAACACCAAATTATTCACTTTCATTAAGCATAATTAATCACTTTTCATTAGGAATTGTTATGCTGTTATTATCAAATCCTTTTATTTCTTATCTCCAGTGTTATTTCGTGGGAAAAATTATGTTCAATGTACTATGTTATATACAATGTACTAGGTTATTTTTGCATACCAGTGGCGTTTAAAGGTTAGATCATATTTTTACTATAAACAAAAGGTTTTCATACGAAAGCGCCATCAAAGCAAGGGATAGGAGTATATGGAATCTCCGTCAGCTAAGAAAACACATGATATAGATGTAAAGTAACAAGGTGCTGGCAATGCTCTGGATACTAGGTACTGCTTTTACAGACGCACTTTAACTGGAATTAGGGCAAAATTTAAAGTCGTTATTTGCTTTTGTAATAAACGTAATCACAGGAAAACAGAAGTTGCCGATTCTTACATATGAATGGCTTGGTATTAAATGACGAACCTATGAGAATCGCTGTCGCATGTTAAAATATAGGTCAAGTTTCTACCTTGAATTTCGTCTGAGAAAACTCGCTTTTGCAAAGACGAAATCCGAAAATAGAGCGAAACGCGACATAGTATCGCCTTGTGCTTAATTACTTTTAATATAATATAGCAAGGATCAAATAACAGTGCTCGAATAAGCCCATCTCACACCCTTTTGAACATCGCTGTGCGTCATTCGACCACTGCCGCTGAAACACCATATTAAGAGAAAAAATTGTGAAAATGACTTAATAATGACATTTTAAAAATGTAATTTGTACGGAAGAACAGAGACATTTAATTAATTATTATTTCTCTGGTCCCAAGGTAGTTACTAAAGCAATTGTATTATGGATATCGGAAACAACGACGGTATCACAAACACCCAGACCCGAGACAATATAGATAAGTAAGTTTTCTACATAGACCCGGCCGGGGATCGAACCGTGGACCTCAGTGATGACGGATACAAGCCACTCGATCTCGGAGGTACATTATGCATTATTTAATTTTTTCATAGAGGGCGCAATACTTATTGTAATTTATAAAAACAATAAAAAATAAAAACAAAACTTTTAACATGTTTTCAGGAAATTTTACAGGTAAGACACTGTTTCAACGGAGAAGTGTGATTGTAATAAACGTCTGCTCAACCATTTTCATCATAATTAATTAACTTAAATATACATACGAGTACACATTATGAAATGTATTCTCGCCTTGATCAGCTGCGAATGGGAATGCTTCATTAAGACGGGATCAGGATTCCACGACTCAGTAATAAGGAGGCGGCAGACCCATAAACTTATTTGCTTAACTGCGGCTTTATTAAAACGCAATAAGATACCTATTGATAGCATTCTTTGTGTATAGTATTTGTCGCGGAAAATATCTTGTTTATAAGAATGAGCAGCTAAAAAGCATTAAAATATGGCCTTACAGCCGTAATAGACAGGCATTTGCAGAAGGTTGGTATATAGCTATTGGTGATCATTAGACCTTACTCAGAATTACATTCCTGTTCGTCGTGGAAGATTGTTGCGACTTGTAGTAAGATTCTGCGACTTTTTTAAGGCTTGTAAGCTGCATAAATAGCCTGCAGGTATTTGAAAGGAAATGTAATGCCAACAAAAACAGGCGAATCGATCAACAGGTGTTTTACGACCGGTAAGGTTTATTACAAGCGCATCAACAATGCCGCCGTCTTATATTATGACCGAATCGCATCGCTGGCGGCGATGAAAATTCCAGTCTTCGATATTTTTAGTTTCATCGCTAATATCAGATGTTCATATGAATGAGACTGTTTGCAATACAGAAATGGTTGTAATAACAAGGTACGCTTTCATTAAGCCGAAGTCAGAAAAGTTTATCGTAATTGGAATCTATCTGTGCCTTGCGATGTATACACTAACACATCAAAGTTGATTTGATGCGAATAGTGGAATGCTGAAATCGAAATTACAAATTATTGAGCCGGTACAGTAAAATAATTTATATTCTTAACAATATTTAGATGTGTTCCATATAAGAACTAGTGCTAAATGTGGAAGGTAATAGAAAATCAGGCATCTTCAATTGTTTTGTATATATGAGTTTTTTATATAAAAAAAATAAGCGCGCATTTGGCCTCCATGTCACCTGATAGATAGTGATGATGAGGTCGACGATGGAGCATGCACATCTAAATAATGCCTATTCACTCTCGCCTTGAAAAGATCCAAGTAATGGCATTCGGGGAATAAGTCTGTAGGCAGGCAATTCCAGTCCTTAAGCTGTTCGCCATATCAATGTGGAAGTGAAACGCCTCGTGCGAGTCCTTGGAATATCCACATTATAGGGATGGAACCCCAGCAGCCGTCTAGTCCTCCGATGATAGAAAGGTGAAGGCGGAATTAAATCAAGGAATTGCATCGCACACTCATCGTGATATGTCCTGTAGAATACCTATAAGCAGGCAAATTTACGGCTGTGTTCATCAAGACTCTGCAGCTTCGAACTACTAAATCCGAGTCATCTATAAACCTCTTCGCTTTCTTCTACTAAGTACAAAGTGGCCTGGCGAGTTGATATAGAAAGTTTACCATCTCCAACTACTTGGAATGGACCTGTTTCCAATTTGAACTACAAGCAAATTTTCGATGCAATCGCCTATAAATCCCAAGTGTAGCGATACAACAGCGCGTTTGTATCGATGCAGTCGCGCGCTTGCGTCACTGCTTAAAATCGCGCGCGCGTGTTTAATGGTAGACGATTAGCGACTGCATCGCTACTGCATCGCGTTTGCATCGCTGCTAAAGTCGCCGTGTGTAACCGCTCTAAGGGTCAAATTGATGAATTTCTCAAAATCAGTTCATAAAGCATTATTTTTTATCAATAGTAACAAAGGGACACGAGCACGAGACGATAAACTGTATAAAGAGCAAAGAAAGCATGGTACCAACTGGTGCGGTATCATGACCTTGGCATGCTCGTTTATGGAATGAACCCAAAAGGAATCGATAGGAAAATTTACCATACGAACATGAGTCAGTGTTACCAATGTCTTCTGAATCGGAGAAAAGTAATTGTTGCATTGAATGTAACTATTAGTGAGATAAATGGGTGATTATTTTTATTTTAATGTTATTAAGCAATTTGAAAGTAATAATGAGATATTTATTTTAAAATCTCGTCGATTTCATTCGTCTGCAGTGTGAAACGTAATTAAAATTTCAGATGTAAATTCAGAGCTATTAATTTTGATCTTGACAATACACAAAAATGCTTTTTAACTATTCAAAAATAGAAACACATCTTCGCAGCCTAGATTTAAGTTTTCTTAATAAATAAATAATCAAATAAAATATATAATAATAATCAAACGGTTAGCTGAAGAAATCCCTTTATGTGATAAGCTCGCCTTTCTACACTAACGTTTGAATTTTTTTTTATTAAAATTCGTTTTGTTGTAAAATAAAGTGTTTACATGCATACAAATATTTATAATCTTAAATTTCGCGGCTTTTAAACAAAAAGAAGGGACAACCGAGTCTAAACTTACACAACGTTTTTTATTGAGACTGGGTTTGTCTGCGTCTTACGACGCTGTAGTTTATGCTAATTCTTATTGATTGCAAATGGGATCTGATGAACAATCAAGATAATGAGGTGCGCCTCGATAATATAGGTATTAGGTTTGAATGACCTAAACAACTTCTCATTGGTTAAGAGGTTATTTGAACCATAACAAGATTCGTTTATTGCTTGCAAATGTATCATATCTTGTTGTTCAACTATTTTTTTCTATAAAAAGAGAAAGAAGTTTAGTGTATATACACTAAAGGGATTGATCTACCAACGTAAAGAGACTGTATCTGACCCGTACAAGGTATAAGTACAGATTTAGAAGAAAACAAAATTATGCAGATACAATAATCATTATGTAACACAATCTTTGTTTCTGTTGTTATCTAATTGGTACTAACATAAAACCATGGAAAACTGTATTTCCCAATTTTTATGGTCAGAACAACGAAAAGTAGAATTTTGCATATCAATAAGTAAACGTACAAAGTTTCGGGCTTCTCTCTACTAAAGATAAAAAGGGAAAGAACATAGAAATGTGTAGGTTTACGAGATTATGTAAGTACCAATATGTAGCTATGGAAATAGGCAGCTATGTAAATACCACACACGGTATTTTTATATTTCTACATAGCCACTGTCAAATACACATAGTAAATCTGAGCAATCTAGTCTTAAGCATTTTCGTTTCCCTAGTCAATTATTCAGTAAGGAAGATACTGTGCCGTGATTCACTCTAGGTAACGAGGTGCGATAGACGTGGGCGAGTTCAATAGAGTTGATTTTGCAGAAAACAAATAATAGCCTGTAATAAAACTTCATAGAACTTGTTTAGTTGAAATGTACGATTAAGTGATTAAATAGTCGATCACCATTTCTTCCCTCATTTCATTTAATCTTTCTTTTGTTAATTTAAGACTTATTCTTCTCGCAGCCTCAGTGTATAATATAAACATCTATCGAAAGTGACTTTCTATTTACTGAGAATAATAAAGTGCTAGTTTTTTAGGCTTGAAGCGGGGATTGGCTGATGCCAATGAACTTGACGTTTCGCCGGGAAAGCAAACGCAGGCTACGCGACTGGGTCAGAAGTATAACGGCGGAACATATAGGTATACAAACTGTATACTCTTTTCAACACTTTACACACTATAAACCTATAACGGGCCCTTACAACAACATTCCACATAGTTCTGTCGTGTTATGGACAATATATTGCTTAATTTTCATTCAATACCCCGTGTAAAAAACCTAAAAACGGCTTGAGTTTGAATTCGCGAGCTACATATCCAGTATTAAGTTTTCACGAATTTATAGTAAATTAATTAGCAGGACAATTTGGGAAGACACTTCCAGGTTGGGTTTTGGTTTAAAAAGCGTAAGTACATATTTTACAAGTGTATCGAAACAAAAGCTGTAATAATGATATGTAGAACATTCATTAGGACTGGCAGTGTGCCATTCTGAGGACGTTTCCGGCAAGCGCCGGCAGTCGCCGATTCGTTCTGGCGACGCCTGAATTGCAATTGGTGGCGTAGCGGACGCGGCTGCAATATGCGTCATCTTTACCAGTGTTTTCTATTACAGCTACGTCACAATCATTTCACAAACGTGTCCATTAGCAATAACTTCGTACCATTGGTCGAACTTATTAGTTATAAATCATCCAAACATTACGATGTAGTTAACGTGGAGCAAAGGGTAAATATTTCGCATTGCGCTGCCTCTTAGTGAAACCTCTAGTGGTTTGGGTCAAGAAACTGTGTGCTTTATCGAGTGTTGTATACAATTCTACATCGATAGCAAACTGGAACTGTACGCAGGGTACGAACCTTATCTGACTGCCTCCTACGCTGTATGTAAAGCAACTGCAGAGAAATTAGAACTATGAATTTGTCAGGAGCTTATTGATTAGTGAAAGCTGGCAAACGTAACTACCGACAGCTCCCGTGGGCAGATAATTAGGTATAAATAAGTTGGAATTCGTCTGTTGTTTGGCCTCTCTTTCGTCAGAGTTTTTCGGTTATGGAATTTGAAAACCTAATAAGTATATTGCTAGGAAAAGAAAATCATTTTGAACAAATTAATTAAGAACATAATTGTCATGAGTTTAAGCGAAAGCAAATTCTATGTGGCTACGTGGGTATCTGACCGAAGACAAAGAACGATAACGGTGTATTATTAGAAATATTGTGTGGGTACGGAGGTCAATACGCACTGCATCGCGGTCTCCAATGGTTCAGTTATAATGTTCACAATAACTGGACTGTTGAACTTTACGTATTCCTGGTCTTAGCGAAAACGATATGATAAGACGAACAAACTGGCGATGGGATATTTTTGTATCAAGCAATTCAAAAATAGACTGAATCTTTGTATTTTTTCAGACACGCTGAAAAATCTTGTTAAATAGTCGTAAGGGCAGAGACAAAAGCGATTCGTGTAACTCGAATATTTGGTTTACACATTGAATTAACAAACCTAGTATCGATTTATTGGAATTTGACATAATATCGATAAATTTGATTACTAGTTTTCGCGTCTGACTGCGAGATACGAGTATCGAGGACATACTAAAACTTATGTAAAAAGATTCATGGTATTTAATGAGCGATATAACACAAAACGTTCACATTGATTTTTAATGGGATATATTTGAGTTTGTTGCGTTGTAGCAAATAATAATGAGCCGGACAAGGCGCCGGTCTTTGATTTGAAAAGTTGTTGTTATAATACAATACGAGATTTCAGCAATTGAAGGTCGATACCAATTAGTTAGCGTGGAAATATTCACGGAACGCACGTATGATCCAGCACATTGCCCTCTTAATGGGGCAATCAAGCCATTTGCACGAAACGAACCGAAAACAACGCTGTTTAAGATTAACAAAAATACATACGAGCCTTTTACAGAACTCTTCTATTTAAACTCAACATTGTGAGATGTCATTTCTCTTCGACAAACGATGATAATGAACTTCGAAATGCAACACGCTACAGTTTCTTTCACTTTAAACGGAATTACTTTAATTGCGTCCAAAGTTACGTTAAACTAACGTTCCTCTTTTATTCTGGAAACATAAATTGATAAAAAATTCACAAACGATAATGATTTTTCGAACGCGAAACGGTTTATTGAGGCAATCAATAACATTATCAGTCATCGAACCGAAACGGCGACACGAAGGACCTAATGTTTATTTGTTGGTTGGTGATTTAATGGTAAGATATGGACGCAATCACTTGCTAAGGAAATGTGAGGCATATATGATGATACTTTGTATCGTTGAGTCGATACAAAGTATCATCTTTCTTAAACAAAAGCAATACAAATCATACATATAGTCATGAGAATTACTAACTTCTGCCGAACAAAAACGATGAATGTTTGTGCAGTCTGTTTTATGACAAGCTGTAAATAAATTTGAAGGGCTTCCTCGTAAAAAACTCGCAGACAAATCGCGACCGTGCGTTTGAGTTATTTGAATAAACACATTAAGCGTGTATTGCCGGTTATTGCGCCGCAACAACATTTGGCTATGTTAGTCTATGTGATTGACGAGTTCTTAAGTCCGCTAAGCGAAATGCAAAAGACAATTATTTTTATTGCTCAAGTGCTGAGATGAAAAAGTTGCAGACAGCACGCGTCATTCAGTGAGTGTTTTTTTGAGCCCTGGACGTCCTTGCCAGGCGCCGTCATCGTCACGCACCGTCGTGTGCCCGCAGCTGTTTGTTTGAAAACAAACAAACGATATACGTATTATCATTGTTTAAGGGCCCCGTTTTGGCCACGCTTACGAAATGGTCAATTATCGGATACAATTACTTTAAAAATAATTTTGTTTTGAAAGACTTAAAATGCAAACAACGTTACAGGTATCACTTCAAGTTGTTATCGTTATTCAACGTGTGCAAAGTGCATTCGTATATCGCCTATCAATTTATGAAACAGTTTTATCAGTTAACGCTGATGTAGTGGAGTATATGACGTAAAGGCCCCCACGCCCTCTGAAAATTGGCGTAAACTCTTTTGCTTTTTTGCTATATAAATAAAATATGACGCTGACAAATGTATAATTCAAGTGGCATTCATTATTTGACAATCTGAAAATGTTTTTACTGAGAACGGAGCAGAGCCGGCATTTTGTGCAGCCACTTTCACCGGTATAAGCACGCTAGCCGATCACTGTAGTTGAGAGCGCAAAATGTGCGTGAGAGACTGCTCGTGAATTGTCAACTGCAATCATGTAGATATTCAATCAGACGCGCCTGGCTAACTACGTCATCGTCATTCGGCAAAAATAACCAACGTTATCACAATCGACTATAATGGCGTTTTTCTCTTTCTAACTGTCTTAGCGAGGCATTGAAGTATATTTCCACAGTGAAGGAGACAATGACATAAAAACGTCACGAAATTGCTTCAATACGTGAACCATACGACTTGGTACGACGATGATTCCATGAATGGACAAGAGTTCAAAAACACAACGTTTAGACAATGGACTATTGAAAAAACTCGAGGAATCTTTAGTTACACGTAATAAAATAACGGGAGTTGGCATACCGACGTGATTTACACTATCTCTCGATGACTGAAGTGTGTTAATAACTCTATTCTCATACACATTATTTTTTGTCTGATGCTATCCCAACTGTACTTTTTGAAAACTGAATAATTATGTTACAACAATACTTGTCAGTTCACCAATACATGGGGGTGTTGAAAGAATCACATCACTATAATGAAATAAATAAATATTATTGGTTTATTATCTACGGCTGAATTGAAAATAGATACGCGCAATTAGCAATCGGTAGAGAATGATGCATATGATCAGGAGCGAGTAGAAGGCTCAGGTTTCACGGCCTTCGGTTCACGGTTCGATTACCAGCGACGCCGGTGATGTCTGCGCTGACGCCGGTTGGAAGTTCTTGTGGCTTGTCACGACGCGCATACTTTAAGTTACGATTGCTGATACGTTCTAGGGTAATTTTCAAGTCTTCTCTACCTGATTTCGGTGGCAGTTTCTATTAGGTATTTAAATATTGGAGAATATAACATGAAATAATACTTAATATTTTTTCAAGATGATTCACTCGTATACTTAAATAATAAAAATTGCCACCAAAATAAGATAAACTAACCTGAAAATTTCCTTCCACAGTTAAGGAAAAATTGCCTCTGCAGCCGAACGGTTACCATGCTGTCTGCCACGCAGAGACTCCGAGTTCGATTCCCGGGCCAAGAAAAATATTTGTAAGGCCATCATTTGTTCCTCTTGTGAGTTTGGGTGTAATTTGTGGTTTTATATGTGTGTGTCCTTAGCACCCGCAATACAGGGTTTCCCTGATGAGGGGCTATGAGTGTGTGAGTTATTTAATTATTTATACGTCATTTTTCAGAATTTTGTCATATATATTTTTTTAACGACTACATTAACCACAGTTGTTAATATTTTGATAGACAACTAAACAAAATTATGAGTCGTGTTTAGTTGCGTAAGTAGTATTTAACAGGTAGCTTATTAGTTCTCATTTACACTGGGCTGCAACACGATGATCACGAACTTAGAATGCCATAACTGCTATCTGACAACAGAATTAACACTGTTGCACAATAAGCGTTAAAATCACTCAAACTGTCAAACTTGCGAAAAAAATATCTGAACATTTGATCAAAATTAACTTACTAAACAATGACAATGCAATACAATAAACCTATAACTGTTTTTCTAAAATAAAAATGATCTCAAAAATTGGCGGAATTACATCTATTTGACAAATTTTATTGAAACCGGTTAACGGAAAATGGATGAAACCCAATAAACAGGTTTATATATTTATTCATCCCCTAATTTGCCACCTTAGAAGTGGAATATTTTTTTCAAATTTGTACGGGACCATTACACCAACAAAAAAGAATCATTGATATCGGTTCCCCAATGTCGGAGTAATCGCTTAACACACCCACAAAAAAAAAAGAAGAAAATACAGTCAAATTGAGGACCTCTTGTTTTTTTGAATTCGGTTAAAAATGCACCTTTGAAACGAGTCAGAAAACAATTGAATCATTTTGATGATACGGTATAAGTGAAATCACGCAGTGATATAGTTTGAGGAAAGGCCGGCGACGAAAAAGAATGGCCAGCACTTTTTACGGCCCGTAGATTAGGTGCGTCGTGTGTGAGTCACCGGACGGCATACCGGCGCGCACCATGCACCGTACGTGTCAACCACCTATTTATGTCGCAGGACGAAGCGCAAATAAACAGCATCAAAGGGACGTTGGATTCCGCACGCCACGAGTCTCGGACGAATGCGACGAAAACAACCGCCATTGTCTACGGATGAGATATTTTCACAAATAGTGTATCTATTACCGATCCGTCGCGGTCGTATGCGACAGCTATTGGCGTACCGTCGCTGTCTAGTACGACTTGTTAAGATACCTACAATTCGCATTTCAGGAATAAAATAAAACGTTCGGTTTTCTCCAAAAAGAGAAAACAATGGATAGTAACAATTAACAAATTTCATTCTCTGCTTTCAGCGTATTAACTAAATTCTTCTAGAAAAATAACCATTAACTTAGAATTATCCCCTTGATAATTCTTTAAATACATTCCTAATAGTGAAATGGTAACAAATTGATTTTAACTAGGATTATTTAGATTGACCATAAGATTTCTAGTAAAAATATCCAGGGTTTGAAGTGATAATTATCACAATAATTATATTTAGTAAATAAAATATTAATTGGAAAATAAAACGCTACCGTTAGCAATGTAGCGCCATGCATATCTGAACGCGATTTGCCAGACTTATCCAAATGCGTCAAAAGACAAACTCAAAAAAAAGTTTTCCTTTCGTAAAGAATATTTTCAAAACTTTTCCACCCATTTAGTTATTGTTTACTTTCGAACTTCAAATAATAAAACAATAGAAAATTATTATACATAATATTTTGCATCATATCTTAGTATCTTAGTTTTCAGTGAAAACTAAAGAGACAAAACTAAAAATTAGCATGGATATTTATCAGATAATTAAGTTGATAATTTGGAACCCTGAAAATATATATTTAACACTTGTTCAAAGTTAAAGCACATGAAATTAAAAGTTTGCCTTTATTGTATACAAATGCATAACTTATATGAAAACAGTTGCCTACTTACCAGTGACTATTATACACCATTTATTTTACAATGCTTGGCATGTAAATTATGGTTATAAGTACCACTAACTTTATTAAACTACATTGTTGTATATTGATACCACAATTCAAATTTCAAAATTAGTAATACTAATTTAATCTGAAAGAATAAGCAGAAGCGTTTGTTACCTTTCATCTTCAGGAGGTTGGGCGGGCTGCGGCTCCTCCTTGCCGTCGCCAGTGTCACCAGCTTGTAGGGTGTCAGAAGGCACCTCCGAAGCACCACTATCACAGGCATTCACATTCACATTGCTCACTGCTGAGCCACTAATGGCATGAGCCACCACTGCACTGACCGGACTACCGAAGCTCTGGCTGTCATGTCCAGGCTGAGCCGTGTTTGCCACATAAGGCGTTGAGTTAACTGGCAAAGACACTACTGGAGAATTAGTCCCCGAAACTGTCGCCTCAGGTGCAACGCTACTTTGGGACATCACGGGTATAACTCCACCATAGCCAATTCCCATACTTGTTTGAGATGGTACCACATTTGCATGAACTCCACCGCCCATCCCAACTGGCATGCTCTGCTGCATCGACATCGGAATGTTCTGGTGTGCCATCGACACTTGTGGCACTGCTTGATTAGGCACGTATTGCACCCCTCCCATTTGGCCTTGACCGCTTACTTGCTGCGTCATCATATTCTGTTGAGCCATATGTTGGTTAACAGGCATTTGCTGTCCGACATTAGCTTGCTGCATGTAAATAGGATCTGCGGTGGGTATCTGCATACTAGCCTGATTCCCATCTAGAGTCATCTGCATATTTTGAGGGGCAGACATCATTTGAATATTTCCCTGAGGTACATTTCCTTGCTGTGGAGCCATTGAGTGCACTGCAGGGGCCTGTTGCTGGCTCAGGCTTGGGAGATTCGCGGGTAATGTAGAACCCTGTGGCTGACTGGCTAAAGGTTGAAGATTAGAAGGCAAGGTTGCACCTTGCTGTGATGTAACAATACTTGAAAGCACCTCCTGTGGTAGGGTTTGCCCCTGAGTTAAGGGTTGGCCTTGCTGGCTCATCTGTGAAGGTTGAGTATGGTACTGGACTGTGTGTTGTGGCTGTACCATTTGTTGTTGTGAAGATGGAATATTAGTGCTGATCATTTGCTGTTGAGTAGGTTGCTGGTTAACAGCTTGATTATACTGCGGTTGCATACTCTGCTGTTGCATTTGTGGATGCATCCCAGTGACTACAGATTGCTGTGGCTGTGACGGCAGCTGATGCATCTGGGGTTGCATTTGAGGGATCTGCTGATTAGCTCCAGTTAGTTGCGTAGGCATCTGCATTTGCTGTATATGGTTTGGTATCTGTTGATTCTGTAAAGCTTGAATCTGGGCCTGACTAGGCAAATGCTGCAGTTGAGGCTGTTGCGCTGTCATTGGCTGCTGTCCTTGAAGATGATGACCTTGACCCATATTGGGAATCTGAGCTTGCTGTATTTGATGTAGCTGCTGATGGTTTGGTTGTCCTTGCATCTGTTGCATTTGCATTTGTTGCATCTGGGGTTGTTGCCCAGCAACTTGAGGGATTTGTCCCTGATTCGGTATACCCTGCATTTGAGGCATCTGCTGTTGCATTTGTTGCATATTAGGCATTTGAGTTTGAGGCAGGTGCTGACTAATTTGTTGCATCTGTTGGTTAGGTATTTGTTGCATCTGCTGTGGCATTTGCTGGTGCATTGGAATTTGTTGCATAGCAATACCCTGTGACTGGGCAATGACCTGCTGGAGCTGGTGTTGAGGAAAACTCTGAGGTATTTGCTGCACCTGCTGCTGTTGAGGAGGTTGACCATGGCTTTGCGCTGCATTTTGCATAGTGATGTGTGTCATACTCTGTGCAACCTGCTGATTGGTTTGCATATTTTGGTTTGGCATCTGCTGTGGCATTTCCAAGGGCGGAGATTGTACAGATACTGACTGAGTAACAGGCATCTGTTGTTGCACTACATTAATAGGCTGGGTTAGTGATTGCCCAGGGGAAGCCATAGGAAATTGTTGATGCAAATTTTGATCCAGCTGCTGCACATTTGGTGTATTTCCTTGCACATCTTTAGGCCCTTTATTTGTCAGATCATTACAGACATCATCATGTTGACTGTCATTTATCACTACACCACTGTCCGGAGCTTGTAAGGCATTTGATTCAGTGACATCTAAATTATTGTTCAAAGGGATTGTTGAGTTTGGTTGTGTGGTGGTATGATCCAAATAATCCATACAAATCCATCTACCCCTGCGAAACGGTTCCGTACTTTCTATTTTCACAACTTTAAAACGTTCATTCCTAACATGCTCTTGTATTTCTTTCATACCTTCTTGCGGTTTAGCATTTCCTATGAGATTGATAATGCTACCCGTTCCGGCGTTCGTAACACTGACATGCATGTCACTCAATTCCGAATTATTACTATTTGGCACTGCTCCTCCTAACTGGTTAGCGGCGGTGTCCTGACCGACGATTGCGAGCCCGTACTGCGAGCTGGTTGGGATGACGGGGGCACAGCCTAGCGAAGCGCTCGATGCGTTGTAAAACACATCGTCTTTCGAGAAGGTATCTTCTGAATAACTAGGTGTCTCATTCTCTACATCCGTCACCCTCGAGATGTCATCGGTGTGAGATTCGTCTAGATCGTCGGCAGAATCCTCGCCAGCATCAGTGCTAACTCGAGAGCCGTCCCGTCCCGTCTCACTGACACTGGTGATCTGAAACGAAGATATTTTCCTTGGGTTATGGGCAGCTTGGAGACTCATCGGGTGAGTCACTCCCTTGTCCGACTCGTTCAGTCGAAGAGATTCACTTGTTGTGCGGTGAACGACGTTGTTATACTTGTTTTTCTCACTAGTTTTATGTGACTTTTGAATCAGATTGTCAGCCATTATGCCGTCCGAATCGAATGACTATCTAAAGAAAATTTCACTGTTTATTAGCTTCAGAGACATTTGACAGACTTTTCAATCACAAGAACATATGATATATAAAACCATTGTACACTCACAATTTCACAATCACAATAATTTAACTATTTAAAGTCTTAAAATTCATTAGTAAACACACAGAGTTGCGAACATCTATCAGACGGCAGCAACATGGCGGCCATTTATGCGCAATGCATTATGGTTGACAATTTGCACCGACATAGACATTCTAGAGTTTTATGAAATAGTTTGATAAATCGCCAGTAGATGGCAACAACCCACAAATTCATAAAGGGACATTGTGAAAGCGTGATGAAAATTTAAAAAAGAACAATACTTATTTAATCATTGGGTTGGAAAATAAATAAATGTAACATTCCAAATTTACTAATATGTATCAGTTTTTTTTTGTTTCATCAAAATACAAATGTTAAATTTGACATTCGTACATTGTACATTTTCATTTTCAATATATTTTTCCATCGTTTTTAACCATTTGGTTGTACCTATCAATTTCGGAGTAATTTAAAATTATGTATGTTGACAATAATTATAAACTTATATTGAACCTTAGTCGAACTATACTCATTTACATTAATATGTTGACTTGATTTTGCTACTCCCCTATAGATGGCAGTAGAAACGGCGAGCAAGTCTGTTGCAAAATGTTTTATTAAGTAGAATGTAGATGGCGTTCTCTATAATTTATTTATTATTTAAGTAATAAACACTGAATAAGAATAAGAATAAGAATAATAATAAGAAAAAATTTTTGTGTTCGCCGAGGCACATGACATGAATGAGCTTAAAAACTACAATATTATAACATTTTAAACTTAAAACTATAACAAATAGACAAAAGAAAAGTAATTTGCATACAAATGCAATTGACTTTTGATAATCTGAACTCGATACTGACTTTCCCTGTTTATTATTACATTTTGCTTTAGATTATTACATAATACAATCATGGTCTTGTCCAGTAACTCCGGTGTAGATATAGTCGAATAGATAGATTATTAATCTAACCATATGCGACGAAACATAGGCAAAATACTTCTGTATTTACTAGATACTAGTTATTGTATATTTTAGTCGTATCCAAGATATCGTTTAGGATAATAGTTACATAGCAAATACCTGAGTACCTATTAAAATATTCAAGAAATATGTGATCTCCTCACATCAACTGAAAGACCTAAGCTATGTTTATGATAGGTAATGCATGCAAAGCACAAACACATTTTGTTAGTAAAGCAGTTAAGTAGGTACGTTTTTGATCTACATTGTTAGGATGCTATAAATATTTTAGTTAATCATAATAGTTTTTCTTTCTATGTAATTACGTATCAATCTAAATAAGTACTTCAGGGCGAGTATGGTACGTAGAATATTTCAGTAGGTAACGTTACTTGGACATGCTACTATAATTTAAAACGAATTAACTATGTACATTAAATAATACCTGCAATAAACTTTATTTGCAAAGTACTTACATACGTAGAGAGCAAACTGAGAGAAGGCACCTAGCTCCTCGGAAGCTGTCGACTAATTCGCAACTCGCGCCTTCTGATCGGGAACTAAGTCGCAGATCCGCGCTCGACCCCGGGCTATTACCCACAAGGTCTTCGCCAGCCGATTTACCATCCCCACCAATCGCCGTGACACTTCTTAAACGAAGGTAATTTGCTATTATTTGTAAATTGGTGTCCCGACGTCCCGTTCGTAATCCCGCTCAGTCGCTCGGGAGCTCGGGTCCCAGACCCTCTCTGACTCTTCCGTCGGCTCCGACCACGATCCATAAACAAATAATCGTCACCGTCAGCATTTGCCGCCGATCCGAGCGCCATTCGATAAGATACAGCCCGCGAACAAACATCCCAACATGGAATGGTGAATGTGTAAAATGGCCAAGTCTTTAGATGACGTTTCGAAAAAAAACAGTGAGGACGACACGACAATGGACGGTGACAGCGAAGAGCCGCAACGTTGGTTGCGCATCAATCCGAACCTGATCATGTTGAAAGTGACACTGTTTGTGATGTACGGAGCCACTGCTTCTCTTTTGCCCTATCTTACCATTCACATGCAGAGTATAGGATTGACAGTGCCTGAAATTTCCTTTGTGTATCTCGCTTTGCCCTTTACAACCTTTCTAAGTCCGCCGATTACTGGTAAGTCTTGACCAAGGTAACTATACCCAATTAGTTGATAGACTAAATAAAATATACATTTCTACGAAGTGGATTTCGCAAAAAAATATTTTTTGCAGTTTTCTAAATGAAACTATTACTTATACAAGCACGAATTATTTATATATAGGTAAGTACCTAATTCACTATGTGTAAATGTGACTAAATAAATGCTTTACTTATCTACATGAAGTCACACTTGCACAATAAGTTTGTTGTATTATGATTTATCGTCGTATGTGAGTTTCATAACGTACTCAAGGCATTAATGCAATAAGTATATCGAAAAATAGTGTCAAGTCTTTAAGGGTTCCTGACTTATGTTTTAGGATTCCTAGTGGACCGCTTCGGTGAATACAAACCTGTTGTGATAACAGCGTTAATATTAAATGCAGCGTTTCATCATTCGTTACTACTCATTCCACATCAAGAGACTCCTGGAGTCATGCCGTCAGCTTACGTCATGCAACACCCGATTACCGGAGATGTCGAGGTAAACCGAGTATCATTTCTGAAGCGCTTTTTTATGGGATCTAAAATTAAAACCACCTTTTCTACTATAGTAGACACGTTTTTATTTTTAGATTAATTAATAATTTAGTACTAAAACGTGTGACAGATATGCCATTATAAATTTCTTTGAAGTAATGAAATTTCTCAACGATTACCTATGTAATAAAGTCATCAAGTCATGTATATAGTAAAGTCATATGTATGAAAAGTAGGTTTAGCAGAGTTCCCTTTGAAACCTTTTATTAGTTTCAATGGAATCTGTACAATGCAGGGCACAAAATATCCAACAGCTCGGCAAGGTATACTGTACCTATATATACCTATAGCGTAAACAATGAAGCAGTGATCACAAACCTTTTTCGTCAGACAACGAATTACACTAAAGGAAAAGATCACGATAATTGATGATAAATTACATATACAAAATTACACGATAATAATATAGATATTTAATTTAAAAAAACCGTTTTATGCCTGTGACCTGTGAAAGCAAATAGCAAATTTTTGAAATAGATCAAGAATGTAAAGAAGTTTTCACTTAATCTTTTAGTACTACGAGTTAAAGAAACGCAATGATTATACAAATTTAGTGAATGTTTGAGAATTTCGTTTCACGGTGCTTATTAAATTGCATTGCTTCCAAAATATTAGAATGAAATGGCGCCTTATAAAAGACCCAAAATTTCCTTACTTAAACTTGTTATTACAACTATTCCCTCAATCTTTAATTCATAGGTAAGTATATTACACTTGAAATCGTCACATCGATTAAACTCAATCTACTGCTCATTCGTAAAGCAGATTTCCTTGAGAAGAATGAGCAAGAAACTCCAGGGGTAGCTGCTCTTTGTAACATTTGTACATATTTATCATTTAAAATATTTATTTCAACATAGTAGATCGTACCTGTAACAGCTAAACGGGTCACTACCCTTTTTTCCTATGTCTCTGGTCACTACTACAATAGGATTTTTGTCATCTAAGTACGCAGAAGCTGTTTAAATAACCTTTAGTATAAAGGTTTTGTATCACTATAGTTCTAAGTCTCGTAAATGTCAAATCATGAATAGGTATGAACAGGAATCTTATAATGGAAGCGTATACATTGCCCCTTAGATGAATTTGTAATTTCGTGAAGAAGACTATCAAGAACAGCCAGGTTTTCTATCTGTCTCTATTTTTTATAAATAAATTACTGTTCTTCTTAGCACAAATCACATTTTCATAAAGTACTTACTGTGACGCTAATGTAAGAATATTAATTCAAAGATACTCTGGGGCCTTTTATCTAATACTATGGGATGAACAAGTCGTGTGCCTCATGGCAAGCTGCACGCCTGTCAAACAATTCCAGTGACACTCAGAGCTTTAAATCGCAAAGATCTTACTTAGGGGCACTGCCATTGCGCCCGTTATCCTGAGACATAAGTTGACAAGTTCCATGTGCCTGTATTTTCACCAGCACCCTCACCCTTCCAAACCGGAACGCAGTAATGCTCACTTTACTGCTTGGCGGTAGAAATACATAAGGTGGCAGTATTTCCCTGGACGAACACTTTTACAAGGAGCCCTACTTGCTACTAAAGCAGTAGTAGTAGGTATATTATACGACGAATATCCTAATTTTGAGTTTTAAAATTGACTGTTCTAATGTAGAGTAAGAATTTGAGCAAATCGTCCACATCCCGCTCCAGGTTACATTACCATTGTCATAATGTCCATAAATTTGAATCAGGCAATGAGATTACATGAAAATTATTCATGATCTTACCTTAAAATTAAGTGTCTTGTAACGCCCCATCGTTTAAGCCCTTATGTTATTGTTGGTCTATATTTATTGGATATTGTTTGTACCGGTCACACGTCGAGATGGTCAAGGTCCTTAGATGAAAATAAATGGCATAATAGCATTCTGAATCCCCTCCCGATGAAACATACGCGATGGACATTGTTAATTTTGGATTGACATAGTTAAGACTTGAGGCAAAAAAGGGCAGATAACTGTAGTTGAACACCGATTTAAAAAACTTAACTTTGTAATTTGACTACAGATATATTTTAAGTAATGTTGGGAGACTCTACACTTTTCGTTCATAAATTCAGAGTATTTAGAGTATTATTTGGTTTCCTCACTGTTTGTCATTTTGACAAACAGTAAGAAAACTAAACAAATACGAAAAAAGGGAAAACGATTAGGTTTGTGGCTTTTTTGAGATTGGCATTTGACATGTTTGGACACGTTTCGGATGCAAACACGTTTAGTTGGTCTAATTAATTTTATAAATATCAAGACAATTTATCGTGATAATTGCCATGATTAGCCAGCTCTCTAATAATTATTGAATTTTGACAAATTCATACGTGAGTTTGACAGTTGACATTAGAGCTACTCCTTTTAAAAGGTAAAACTGATACTAAGCAACATTTAAGTTTCATACATATATCTAATCGAATACTATTATAATGTTTGTAAACAGGCATACCAGTATGTGTACGTACGTAACTGAGGCGTAGCTTGGGTTGCGTAGCGAGAGGTACTTTTATGAATTTAAACTGGAATAATCTTAAAAATATACTTTATTGCACCGTTTTACATACTTTCGGCGTTGGGTTATAATTCGTTATATCAAGATGCTCTATTCTTTTCTTACTTCATTTTTCAAACATTCTAATTACAAAACTATTCATTCAGCCAGTGATTCTACTCATAGAGTAGAGCCTAGACTACAGTACTATAATTTTGGTTACGAATTTACGAGGAGTTGCTGGTGAGAGTAAACCCCAGGGGGTCTATATAGACAATTTTGGGAATCATTGATATAATAATATACGTATGTACGTACGTAATATTTAAATTTTAAAGTTGTGTTCTTATTTATTATAATAAACCAACGGCCGGGAAAAGCAAATTTATCAAAACTAAATTATAAATATTAAATATTAAAAAAAGGGAACAAATGCAAATGCAGTGGATTTTTAATTTAAAAAAAAAAATAGTAGGGAAAATCATAACCAGTTATGTTTTTTATTAACGACTACAAAACTTTTCTTTTATGTAACATACCATAAAAAATATAACAAATTATAATACAAGGACTCTGGAATTTCAGAGGGCGGTATTATCTGTAGGTATGTGTTATTTTTGTATTACTTCCTTGGCATTTTGGTAAATATACTCTGTCTATTTTAACATGACCCTACGTCCCGCTTTAAACCGGATCAAAATGCTTAACAATGTCCCGAGTTAACAAAACAGGACATTCGTGAAAATAACTATAATAAAAAACCGACCTCGTCGAAGTTCGTGGAATTACATCTATTTGCTAAGTTTTATTGAAATCGGTTACCGGAAAGTGTGCGAAACCGGATTCATCCTCTAGTTTACCACCCTTAAAGGTGGAACATTTTCTTTAAATTTGAAGACCACTCAGTAGTGGTCCCAGTGGTACCTCGTAGGTACCTACAAGGTCTTTCCAGTACAAAAAGAATCATCAATATCGGTTCACAAATGCGGGGTTAACATATAAAAAAATCATACAGCCGAATTGGAAAACTCCCTCTTTTTTGAAGTCGGTTAAAAAAATGGCGCGACAGCTAAAAATATTGATTGCCTGCCCACCAAACTACACAAGATTAGTTATTTTTTAATTGTTGATCATTAAATATGATCGTTTCCTATGTGCAACAATCGAGATTAATTTTGATTATTCTTTTTTCATTTTTAAAACATTTGTATTTTATTTTTAAAACAATAATAAATCTACAGGCGTCCCGCTCTAAGGGCAAAAATAATGATCCCGTTAGCCTATTTCTATCTTTGATCATAACGAACCGAGAATACACCGAGTGCGCGGATCTATATAGTAACTAGTCTTTACCATTGTTTCATTTAATTCAAAATGATTGTGAAATTGTAATTATTTGTTTAATGTTCGTTATTTTCGTATTTATCTAGATATGGTGGAGTCCCTGTCCAAGCCGCGAATGTCCCGACGAAGATGAGCAAATGGACTTCATCCTGGACAGATGCGTGGACCACTGCGAGTCCAGATCTACTGAGAAGCCAACCAGTGACCCTGATGACGACATCGATGATATCGACGTACATATTTTTCAAAAAATTAAGCCTCCCAATTTGTCTAACGTTAGGTGAGTATATTGTAAAAAATGTTATATGTCAACTTGGCGTCGTGCAATATGGCGACACGACTTGTGCCTGGGTCTTGAAGGATAATAATAGGATTAGTGAAACTGAAATATAGAAGAAATAAAGTTTCTCTAAGATTTTGGGTTAGAAGAATAACACATGAAGGGGGTGTATTGTAATAAAACTTATGACTTTTATCTCATAAATGTTGATAGTGGTACGATTTGTCAGATAGATACCTGCTATTTTCAATGCGTCTATGTAAATATGTACATAGACATAGATGTACGTCACTTACACGTTAATTACTGGGAATTTAATCATAATTAAAGCTTTTGCCAACTCTACAACAGTTATCAATTTACGACGTCGTTTTCTTGCATCGGTCAATATATATTTCGTTTAAATAATTATCTACTCACGAAACTTACGTCACAAAGCTTCAGCCCCTGCAATGAATAAAAACGAAATACAAGTATTTACTAATAATAACAAAGCAAAGAGTTCCTTTTCTAAAAACTCAAATAACAATGATAATGAAAATCTGTGTACATAAACGAAAGATTATATTCATTGCAAATTTTTATGACCGCTAAGCTTTACAATCCATTTTAAACAAAGATACCATGCGTTGTTTTCTTTCCAACGAATGTGATGTCTCTATTATATTTTTATAAGTTAAGTTAGATTACTGACTTACTCACTTCTCTAGAGCTCTGATATTTTTGATTTCCGTATTCACTAGTTTGTTCTCTTTAGATGAAAATTAGTACTTCTATATTTTTTCATAACGTGTATTATTGATCATATACTTCAAATCTTATGCCACTCCGGTGATTGAATTCCTACAATGTGCACCTAAGCACTTACAAATAGATCTTACATATCTTACACGAAGTTACAAAACTTTACGCGACTATAACAATATGAATTTCAGTTTCCCGATAGAAGTCGAAGAAGAATACAATGATGCTGCATTCTTTCAAGTTGAAGTTCACGATGATTTAGAAGATCCCAAAGAGCAACTTGGTATTGAAATGGAAAGAGTAAGTTTAAACGTAGCAATTCATTCTTGCTTCAAAGATGCAACGGTTGAGGAGCTTTATAGTTTTTAAAATTGCGATTTAAAAAAGCATCCAATTTTATACCTCTTGTATGTACTACTAAACCCGTTATTTACCGAAGAGGAATGGCGAGAAAGATTGTTTCAACAGCCCGTGGTATTGTCTTATTTGAACTATGAGAACTAAGTGGTGTGCCGACGGCGTCAAAACAACGTTGTTAAAACACAGCTCTCCTCCGTTTTTTCTCCTAGAGTCTTCTCAGGATCCATTCCTTCTACGGTAGGTCAACCGCTGCGAACCACTTTACAGGCTGCTGATGTCACACTTCATCGAAGAATTTAGAATGTTTTGAAGCGTGAGTAATTTTTAATTAAACCCTATTTTGTGCAGGATGATAACGAAACGTTCACAGACTTCAAATCAAGATTTGGCGAACATGTGCTTCAAAGTCAAGGTGTAAATATAACAGCTCTTGAGAAGGAGGATTTGCGTTGCGGTGGCCTCGTCAGATATCACAACATGACGTACTTATCTCGAGAACGTTTGAAGACTTTGTCTTCAGACTGTATGGTTCAGAAATGTGAATTTAGGTAAGCGATCACTGATAGTACCTAGTGAAAAAGTCAGATAGCAATGAGAAAAATTCTCTAAATAAATCAGTGTTTCGGTCTTAGGTCAGTGAAGGTAAAACTTTGGTTTAGGTACCAATTACGTGAACTTCTGTGAGGCTTATCTGAACTTTACAATAATAGACTACTTAGGCAAGATGATAATAGTGTTATACATGAAAGACGAAGACAAGTAAAGTTTAGTGAATCATTTTATTATTCACTGAAGTATAAACACTTAATTTGTTATGAAATAAGTCGTTTACAGAAGATGACGCATGTCTTAAAAGTAATACTTGTTACAGACGTGGAGGTCCCGATATTTGTCCACCAGATTACAAAGAAAGTGACGACAAAACATTCTACATTTATTTTTTCTTGAGATTCTTGGGCACTATTATGTTATCTGCTGGAGTAACAATCATGGATCCTATAGCCCTAACAATGATACAAAAGTACGGAGGGGATTTTGGTCGAGAACGTTTATTTTCAAGCATAGGGATGGCGATATTTTCTCCTATAACTGGCATGCTCATAGATATGAGGAGTAAACAAGTCGGTATGTACCTGAAATCGTTATCGTTAATGTCAATATGCTACAAGATGTTTACACCTATTGTTGATTGTAGGGTACACCGACTACTCGGCTGCATTTTACACATATGACGTCCTTCTTCTGGTGTCCGCTATCACTGTTGCTGTGATGCCTTTGGGAGCCAAATTACCCGCGGACAATCTACTCCATGACTTAGTAAACATCATCAAGATGCCCCACATAATTATCTTCATATTTTTCCTCTTCGCCTTGGGAAATTTTTGGGGATTCATCGAATCTTATCTCTTCCTGTATTTGAAGGAATTAGGGGCGCCTAATTTCTTATTGGGTAAGTAAGGAAGTCAATATTTACATGTTTGGCTTTCTACGGCATTTGTTATGGCCCTGATGAATTATAAACTATTTATTGATTCAGTTTGGTTTCTCTTAAATAGTTGTAAAAAAAATTATGCTCTTACCCAAGTTATGAAACGGGATATTATATTTAGAAACAGGAGCATTTATGAAATCTGAGTGTAAGTACCTAGTTTTGTTTAGTGTTGAAACAATGTTTTGTTTAGTGTTGAATGCAACCAGTATGACAAGAGGAGGCATGGCAGATAAACCAATCTTTGGTCATAGATATAATATGCTCAAAGGAAACGAAGTTCAGGCGTAAATGAGAAGTTAAATTTAAATTTTCAAACACAACTGTTTTGCATTACTTTTTC
Source organism: Hyposmocoma kahamanoa (assembly GCF_003589595.1). Taxonomy (NCBI): domain Eukaryota; kingdom Metazoa; phylum Arthropoda; class Insecta; order Lepidoptera; family Cosmopterigidae; genus Hyposmocoma; species Hyposmocoma kahamanoa. The sequence continues at coordinate 19,134,907 of NW_020653851.1, read as the reverse complement.
GAAAAGGAGAAGAGTGCTTCAGATGTCTTGAAGCTACAATGAATTTAGTTGCATCTCCGTGCAGTAATTTTATAATCTGAGAAAATTCATCCTTCAGTTACTCCCTCATGTCATTTATAACGTTGTTGTTAACTGCAACCAATGTATAGGAATAACCGTGACCGTGGGCACGCTGTCGAGCATCCCGTTCCTGTACGGAGCAGATGCCATCACCGCCCGCATAGGTCATGTAAACGTCATCATCGTCGCGTTCTTCTCCCACGCAGCCAGACTTGTTGGATATTCCTTTATCGAGTAAGTTATATTAGGACATTTTATTGCAATGTTTATTTTTCTGCAGTTAAATAAGAACATTTATGGGCGTCGTCATGACGCAGTGTTAACCTTCGTTTTATTGAAAAGGGTTTCGATGTTTTTATATAGTCAACTCCACTTGATAAGAAGTGGTTACTGTTGTGTACATAATAATATAGACATTTGCAATACTTAGTAAGGATGCTCTCTATTAAGGATAATATCGCAAATGCGTTGCCGGCCGTGGCCCACTCAATCTTAAGTCAGCTGTGCCTGTGATTACGCTGGCTTTCTTTATTCTTCAACTCGAAACATGCCGTAAGAGTTGAAGAATATATATTATTATGATATCAGTCAAAACAGTCAATAGTGTCTAAGGCAAAATGGTATCGTGGTTGCGTACGTTACGTATGCTTATCAAGTAGACCGAAGAGTTGGGCCTCAAATTCATTGCTCTAGGTATATTTAAAGTTATGTCTTTTAGGTATAAAGTTCACTTTCTTACTGTAAATCTGGTAGTCCCCTAACGTATTTGGGTAATTCTCAGCCTAGTGTTCGCTACCTAATATCCGTGGCAATTTTTATTTGTATTTTTTACAGTGCAATATTGTTTAATATTTGAGTTCGGTATTGTGAAATATTATTTAATAACTACACGACTTCAATATTTAAATAATTGGCACGGAAATTAGGTAGTGAACACTAAACCTAGAATGATCGATTTATTACGGAACACGGGAAAGTAATTGAAATATCTCTCTATATCTATTGAAGCTGATTTTTCCGAAGATTAAGTACATGATTTTTTTAATCGAGTAAAGTTTAGTCAATCATATTTCGGGCCCCATAGTTCACTAGCGGTATCTTATGTTTGTATTATCAATACAAAAAAAACTAGTTAAATTCTTATTTTCTAACGTCGAAACCCGATTTTCCGTGTAGTCGAAATACACCAAAACGACTACTTGGGTCTCACTTTACCTATGACTTTTATACACTTCTTCTTCTTATTGTATTAATGACATACGCTATAAAGTTTGTACACTATAATGCTTGCCATCGTGGTGAATCGTGGTGGCCCGTGATGGCGCGTGATGGTCCGTGGTGGCGCGTGGAAAAAGCGGCCGTGATACTTATTTTTGATTGTTGCCCGGGGTGATATTGTGATATAATCTGTACGATAAAGAAGGTTCAAGGCTTGAAATACGCGTGAAGTCCACAGCTAAGATATGTAAATTTGCTGATCACTAGTTTCCGTTACGTATTCAATGATAAGTGCTCATACTTAGGGTTTTTCAAACAATAATTTCCTTAGGGTCTTACAGGATAAGGAGTTTCGTACTCACTCAACACATTATCAACATCAAACACATGTTTCCTTTACATTAAAAGCCCATTTACAGTATTTACGTCAATAAAGCATTGTCAAGTTTATGAGCACAACTATGGTGTGGGCGGGTTTAGCTGTGCAAACACTTTACGTTATTTTACTGTGAAATTACGGGCAATCACGTGTTATATGCGTAACAATGTAAGTCACTAAACCGACACGTGTCGATAGCGTTTTTCATTTTCACAAATCAACACACTAAAGTAGTCCTTTCTTTGAAAGTCGTGTTTATCCTTTTTCGTCGAAGAACAAATTTTTGCTCTAAATGCGTAATGATTTTTTATTCCTTGTCTACATAAAACGTCTTTAGTGGAGTCCAAAGATCTGATCTAGAAACGTAAATTGAATTAGTTTACATTTGCGATTATCAACCGTAAGGTTCTGTAATCTGTGGTAAGGTAGATCACCGAAATCCTTCGTCAAAATCTTTTACAGAAATATGTTTAATTTTCAGAAACTCTTGGTGGTGTTTCCCGTTCGAAGCTATGGAATCATTATCGGTGCATCTAATGTGGGTAGCGGCAGCAACGTACTGTGCTATGTTGGCTCCTAAGAGTCTACTTGCCACACTGATTGGGGTTCTGGGAATGGCACATTTCAGTCTTGGTAAGGAATGATTATATTGATCATGAATGTCATCTTGACTGCGTTTATGTGCTTTACCTATGTAATTTAACTCATGTTCCACGTGTTCCTTGGTTTGACCACGTGAAAATAAAGCAGGATTCAAATTGTCAGCACTCATAGGCTTAGATCCGGATACTTTATAAACAAACAAATTTTTGTGTTTGGTGACGAGAGTGAATTCTTCAAATTGCGAAGTGTGTGGATTTCTCAAGAATGTATGTTATTTGCTCGTGGAGTGTGTCCGGACGGAATGTATCAGAGTGCGGTTATCTGCACATTTAACATTCGGTGATTTAAATCGGTTTTGTCTGAGCCAACAAGTACCTAGTAGTTTTGGTTAGGTAGTATTTTGATTTATTGATTTGGATTCTATTATTTAAGTGTTTTCTTGACGTATTGTTTTTTTGATGGGGTTGACATGTTCAATACTGATTAAAGCCCCTAAACAAAAAAAAAAATAAAAAAATAATTTTGATTCTGCTGTTGAATGTGAGATCACAGTATTACAGATATATACTACTAGTACTCAATGTGAAGTTTGGATTTTCAGGGCGAGGTAGCGGTAGTTTTGGCGGAGGTCTCCTCATTGCTTCCCTCGGGACCAGAGAGGCATTTCGTTATATGGGCTTAATAGCATTCCTTGGTGGAGTACTGTATGGATTACTGCATTATTTCTGGCTGCGCAAGATTACTATGTCCGATATGGATTTTAATAATTGTACAGAACAGTACGCAGGTAATATTGTAGAGGTATTTCAATAAGTCGCATTCATGGTGTAATAAAACCATATCTGTGAAATGTCGAGTAATTTTTTGAAGTATAATAATTACATGTCTAAATCTTCAATAATGTTGAAAACACTTTTAATATTCGAACATTGAAAGTATTACACAATTTTATTGTTACATACATTGACTTACAATTATATGGACGTCGGGTCCGCGCTAAAAAGTGTCCGCACTTGTAAGGCGCTAAAATCGATTACAGAGCGCCAAACTCCGCTTTAGTCTTCATTTGTTCGACTGACAGCGCGATACTGCGATGACATTACAATTTAAATTTCGAATAGGTTGACTTGGGACATTTTTTTCGTGGTTTTTGTATTAGACCCGTCGTCCATTTATTTGTAAGTCAATGGTTACATATGAGATTTCATTTATAATAAAAGAAAATCGCACGGCGCGTGGGACGCGTATTGAGGATTCCGCAATCTTGACTTGCGGTACCAAGCGCGAGAGGCGAGGAGGCGGTGGTGTCCGATCAGCGTCGACAGATGACGAGCGCGGCAAAATTTTGCCCGCTTCGACTACGGGTTAATAGATAGTTTCCCTAAGTCATCCCTACCAGTGGGCGCTGAAGGGTCCCTCGAGGTTCGAAAGCAACACAAAAAACAGCTTGAATTATCTATATAAGCTTCTCTACATTTATATAATTTTTTTCCTTGCGATTTTTGTGTTAAGTTAATATAATAATGATCTCACTCTCTAATAAAAAACCGACCTCAAAAGTACGTGAAATTACATATATTTGCCAAGTTTTATTGAAATATCCCCTAGTTCGCCACTATACAGGACTTGACACAGGAGATAATAAAAATCGGTTCTCACTACTCAAAGTATTTTGAAAGAGAAGAACACCTTGAGATAGAGAATAGCAAAACCAACCATTAAAATAATTGCTCCTTGTAATGAAATTTAGGCGCTATTAATAAAAATGAATCTTCATGCGTGAACAGCCCCCTTAGAGGTGGATGATTTTCTTCAAAATTAATGGGACCGCTATGGAGGTACCCTCTTTCCAACAAAAATAGAATCATGGAAATCGGTTCACAAATACCGGAGTTATTGCGTAACATACATACAAAAAAAACAGTCGAATTGAGAACCTCCTTCTTTTGAAGTCGGTTAAAAATACGTGTTGTCAATTATTTTTTGTAGTGGTGGATGTTGAAATTTTTTCATCTTGACTGGTTGAGCGGTGAGCCAAAAAGTGTCGGAACGTACGGGTTATTACGACTCAATAGCAATGTTACACATGTGGTTTTATTATATCAAAGGCACAGGATTACCAGAAAAGTTCGCTTATATGAATTGCTTACCTTGTTTCGTCTATTTCTTTTCAGAAAATGGAGAATCAGATAAATTAAATGGTGAACCGTTACGCAAGGATGCTGAAACCATGGTGTCTTTGGAGAGGTTGCACATGATCACACGATATAATCCTCTGGGATCGCTGCACTCGTTGCCAAGAGGTTCGCGGGCTAGGGTAAGTTTCAGAGTCTCGTAGAATTTATTACATAGGTCTAATTGTTCTGACACACGTATGATAATCTTAAAAAGCTATTGACTTTTGAGCTTGACATTTCCGAGAATTACTGCTAATTGTTATAAAAAGTAATGGTTTTGTGTGAACTTTTTTGTATATAGCATAATGATAATTAGAGAGAGATTGTGCGAGAATTTTCCGGAAGATGCGTGCCTTGTTTTTTGGTTCGTATCTATACTCTAACCAAAGTAGACATAGAATGTTAAAACGTTGCTAGGCTACTAATGATGGCATAGGAGAAGAAAATTTTTTGTCAATGCCCCATATTCAATCTGCCCACAGCCTGCTCGCATAGGTATTTGGAATTTAAATAGGTAATTGCGTTATGTAAAAGAATGCTTAGTACCTGTTGATACGCATGATTTATGAATAAATTTTTTATACCTAAGAATAATTACTGCTAAAAAGTAGGTAACGGTCGATGTAAAGAATTAAAATTGTAAGATTTTATTTTATGTTAATTTATTATATATCTGATTCAGCATCAATTTCCGATTCTAAACTTCAGTTTGTTACTCGCTAATGTGTATGTTTGAGTAAAAGTGTGTATGTGCATGTGTTGAGTGTGTGTGTGTGTGTGTGTGTGTGTGTGTGTGTGTGTGTGTGTGTGTGTGTGTGTGTGTGTGTGTGTGTGTGTGTGCGCGTGCGTGCGTGCGTGCGTGTGTGTGCGTGTGTCGCGCGCGCGCCAATTATGCTCACATTACGACTTTGTGGCAGAAATAGTAAACGTCGCTATACTACCCTGAACGAACAGGTTATAATAAACAGACGTTATTTTCAAATTTCAGCTGTCCCAAGGCGACATAAACGATCTCTGTCGAAGCAGAAGCGGCAGCAACAGCCAACGTCGATGCAGTAACATCGAGATATCTCCCAAGACACCCCAAGGTTCCAGCTCGAAAGTGGATCTTCTCCGATCAGCTCTTGAAATCAGTCACCAACACGGGAAGACGCATAACAATGTATCCAATCCTGTTCTATCGAATTCTAGCCGTCCCAGTCATTATAAAGTAAGTATTTCCCCGAAGACATAAACAAAAAAATGTTAACAAAAGAGAATTAAAAAAAACGTGGTTGATCACTCAAGCGTGTTTGCTATGTTCCTGGCATATCTTTTTCGCTTCATCATTTTCGTATCAATGTTTTCATGCACGTTCTTTTATTCTCGAATTTCTGAACTGATCTTTTCTCGAAGAAGAAGAAGTTAGAAGAATTTACAATCGATGGTGGCTTTCTGAAGTAGTTTCTACCGCAAAATTTCCGCAAAAAGCAACGTACAAAAAGAGTAGAAAGACAAATGAAAAAAGGGCGTAAGCAACTGTGGATTGATTGGGTGTAGCTCTGGTATAGTAAGACAACCTGAGAAAAAATTGTTTTTTTTTTTATTAAATAATATATTTCAATTGTTAGTTCTAATATAAGTCGTCCATATAAAAAGGATTTATCAATAATAACTGAAAAATAATTGAATATCATGGTAGTAAAACATCGTGGTATTTAATGAAATTAATAATGTTTTTTGTTAGAATTATCCCTTATTCAACAGCAATTTCGTACTTTAGCCTCTACTATTATGTAATAATAAATTAAGGTAAATTGTATAATGGACATATAGAGCTTCAACCATGTTATATCGTGGCTTATGAGTTTTTAATCTGATATAATAACTCTTAATACCTTAGTGTTATAGGTCAGAAATTACTTATAATATTTTAATAAAATTTTAATTTACACAGTACAACAGTAATAGGTGACAAAATACATACAAATTATGGTTATACACTGACAAAAAACATTGGACAGGCCATCAATCAGTTCCCAAACTAAGGTAACCCTGTACTTTGGGAGCTGATGACGATCCTCCGCCAGTAAACAAAATTACAAATATTTTACAACCGGTTATGAAGACGTGTGTAGCGTAGAATAGTAATATATAGAAATAAAAGTAGTAGTAGTAAATATAAGTATTATACCTACATAGTTATTGTACCTATATAGTTTGTGCTATTTTACAGCAGAAATCTTTTTTTTTTTCTATTTATTCATTATGATTTTTGCAAACACTGATACATACAAATACCAAGTTAAGGGGAAAGCGTCAAACAGTCCAATTATATTAACACAATTTTTACGGTTTCATCATAAGTTTGTGTGTGTAGCCATTTAAATAATTTCTTTTTGATCTCAAGTGCACATAAGGTATATATATTTATTTTTTTATGAAGTTTGTTTTAAAGAAATGAGCTGAGAGCATAGAATTCACGACTAACAAATGCTGTTCGACAAGGTACATTGAGGCAAACTGGGTAGCTAGATCGTCTATGTAGGATCAGGGGGTCGAGAGGAAGGGTAGAAGGCGCCGGAGAATAGCCCTCTGGATAAAGAGTTGTCTCACAGATAGCATCCCACATTTAGAGTATTATGTAGCAGTAGGGAAATACCTTCACTTGTAGAACATGATTTTTAATTTCGTCCTCTGGGCTCTCTCAAGGACTATTAAAATTGTTTTGTAGATTATGAAACAACGTGAGCGTAATCAGGCAGTCTCGATATTAGATACGTGACTGTGTCCGCAACGACGCTCATACGTACTACGTAATTACGTCAGTTTCACGATGAGAGTAATGTCAAGTGTTTTGACGTTTCGGAGTAAGGACTTATGTCAAATCACGGTCTTCGTACGCGTTTCGTGGTAGCCTCTTGTCCGATACGAAACTAAATCGATGATCATTGCTTCGTACTTCGTGGTAGACCTCTTGTTTATAGTAATTTACTTTTATTATATTCAATTTTAAACATATTGGCGTCTATGAAGTCGATTTTGACGGGTAGGGAGCTGAAATTTGTTAAAAATTGAATTATCAGTCATAGATTATAGAACTCATAGTCATGTTGTGCATCAGGCTATACAACCTAAATATTAAACTCTGTTTACAGTTCTTCAGCGACCGCGCCAATTATTATACAACTTTCTATGGGAAATTATTTAATGCCCCTTAGTGCCCTCGAGATAAATAAAAATTATATACAGCTAAAATAAATAGTTTATCCAGGGGTGTCCTATCACCACGCCAGTTTCAGGCACCAAGCACTAATGTGAGCATTGTTGCGTTTTGAAGGGTAAGGATGCTGGTGTTGGCCGTGGGACTTGTCATCATTATGTCTCAGGAGACGGGTGTAGTGGCGGTGCCTCTCAGAGCTTTGATATTAAAGTTCTGAGTGGCATAGCAACCGTCACGGGTCCCGTCACTTGATAAAAAAAAGAATTTACGCTTGCGCTTCATGTTTCAGCGCTATTTAAATGTGGTAAGTTAATTATTTATACAAGCCAATTCTACAAGCCGTGGTAGCCTAATGGTTTGACCTACCACCTCTCAAGCAGAGGCCGTGGGTTCAAATCCGGACTCGTACTTCTGAGTTTTTCACAAATTTATGTATGCGCGAAATTTAATTTGAAATTTACCATGAACATATCCAAACCTTCACATCGAAGAATGTTCACAACCCTCGGAAAACTTGAGAAGTCTTCAACCCGCATTGGGCCAGCGTGGCGGACTATTGCCTAAACCCTCGCGTGAAAGGAGATCCGTGCCCAGCAGTGAGACGTAGAAATGAGTTCATGATGTGAATTATATATAATTGAAATTAATTTATTTGTGGCTCTTTCCATAACCTTACTTACAAAAGATAACAGAACCAAAATAAGTATACTGTCATTGTGATTTGTACCCGGTCAGACATACAAACATATTAAATGATTAAACATACGAGTACATAATAGGCACGCCTTTGGATTCCTATTGGGTTGGGCAGATAATATTGATTGTTGTATTGCACGATCCTGACAAACTTCTCTTGCTTTACTTATATTTATCAATATTTTCATACAATCTCTCTTTTTCTTCTCACATTAGCTTATTTCAATATTCTCGATTTGATTTCGGATCGACCTTGCGTTTTAAATTAATTCAGAATAATAAATCAGAAACTATACTAGGTTCGAAGTGATTTAGGTCAATTATAATTGTAAAATTATACCTAGATATCAAAACAAAAAAATTCAAGACAAAAAAAATGTTATTTAGGATGAGCACTGAAGACCCGAAAGGTGAGAATCTGGTCAATAACGTCTTTGTAAATCAAGAATCATATTCCAATTTTGGTCAGGCAATAGCAGACGCATCGAAGTTATCTATATAACTCAATATTTACGGGTAATGTTTTTAACAAAGAATTTTTAATCGAAGTTCTTTAATTATTTACTACACCTCTTTTTTATTTGACTTCCATTACTTTTTAATCGTATAAGAACTGGTGCTAATTCTAAAAGAATATCGACTTGTATGAAACCATTGTGCCTTCTCATATACAGGCTGTAACAGTTAAGTGTCCCCAGGGGATTATTAAGTAAATATATAAGGGATCTCAAAACCCTTTTAATTGATATCGAGTGTACGTTACTTTATGAGTAAAACGTCAACAACAACTTTTTAAAAATAAAAATATTAAAAATAATAATAAAAATGTTTTTATTCAATTAATAGTTAGTTTATTTATATACATATATATACAGTTTCGTTATCAGTTACCTTTTAAAGTCAGGAAGCTAAAGTCTCTCTGTGAATATTAAATAAATAGGCGCATTTAGCGTTACAATTTTGAGCATACCCAGTTTTATTTTAAAAAGTGATTCATGTAGTTTTACTCATTAGGTTAAGTACTTTCGATATCAGTTTAAAGGTTTTTGATACCACATATTTGCGGAATTACCGTTGGGCACACTTAACGATTAAACACTGTACATTATTTTACCGTTGTGATATTTTTATTGCGAGTGGAGTTTAGCAATAGGTATCTACATAATTTGTTTCTTATGAGAAGCGTCTCATCTTTGATATTATTCTTACAGTTCACACACAGCGCCCCAAAGTTAAGTCAAAGGAATAATATTTCCCAACCAGTTCTGACTGAATACGATACACGCCGGCGAGATTCTATTCCAGAAGAGGCCGAGGAAGACCGCCTTGTAGCAGCCAAGAATGTTAAACCTGCCAAAACAAAAAGCGATCACCTAAGACCTCCTCCAAGTTATGACGAAGTGATAAGCGAACACAGGAAAAGCTGGCACTCCGATGATAGTACGCCTGCATAAACTTTGGGCATAGTAAAACAGACCCTATTTTTACGTCTGTTTAAGGTAGTTGTTTTCTAATATCGACTTAACATTTTTTTTTTTAAGAAAATGGAGTTAGTATTAATACTGATATGTAATGTAGTTATTTTTCGTCACTGTTAGATCACACCGTCTCAAATATAGCAAATAAAAAACTATGTACTGTAAATATTAAGAAGGTATTGTGAATTCTACAAAATTATTGGATATGACGTAATACAGTGCTTTTATAAGTGAATTTGAATATTTGTTAATCCATTTTTGTACATTTTATACGTAATCTTGATCTGAAATGTAGTTCGGAATAGAAAGCAAAAAAGGCTTTAATTTATTTAAGTTGTAGATAGAAATTTCTGTAAAGTACATTAATCTTTATGAACTATGTTTTTTTTTATTATTCTTTTACTAATATTATTTATATATTGTACCCAAAAGTCACACAAACAATTTGCTTTAGATATCGTCTTTGATTATATATAATAATAATTTATTGTAAATAGAAACACGTTATATGGCTTGATTACTACTTCACGGGTTTTATACAACAGAACAGTGTCTAAGGTTGTGGTGCTACTTCCACCTATGGTATGCCTCTGTTTCACCGAAGGTGCGACCTATACCTAATACTGTACACAAAATCGAGCTTATTACGTCCAGCGCGTTTTCGGCTCCTAATGGATTTTAAGCTCTTAGTTTAATAGGCGTTTTGAAATAAAAAAAGACCTGTTCAAAAATTCACTTTAATAAAAAAGTCGTGTCCATTTTCATAAGCTCTAATAAATAAGTAAATTACATATAAACTATGCTACAACACATGAAACTACATCTCAAGGTCATGAAAATGGCCATGAATTTACATCTAACATTAGCACTAGCATGTTAATAAATGCACTGTAGAAATATTCGTTTATATACTTACATTAAAAGTACATTAAAAAATTACATAATTTCATATATTTATAAACAATAATCACGCAGGTCTGGCGCAGCTGTCAACTTGAGTCGGTCCTTACTTTGAATTGTTTAGACACCCATTATATCGAAACAAAATGCGCGCAGGTCCTGCCTAAGCAACATCAATTTGCTGCATAAGGGTTTTAGAGCGAATCAATTATTTTCTAAGCCGATAGAAATATCGGCTTAATGCAGCAGCCCTAACATCATTAGGCAAAATATTATGCACTCTCCGCATTTCAACTGCATAACAGTAGCATAATAGTGTTTTGAAGAGCTGCAACAATCGCCACACTAGAGCGTACTGCTGGCGCTACTTTTAGGAAAAACTTATCGATGAATGAGTATACGTTTTACAAGTTACCTCTGTTATAGAAATTTTAGTAGCAAAATAGTGACTATTGTATATTACACAGCTACTCTACAATATAAAGTATACAATTAACTCTTCTATACAGTTCAGCCGCTCGAGAGACGAGGTCGTATGAAGATTTTTATTTTTTTGTTTGTGATTTGTGATATTGATGTTAATAATGAATAGTACAGGTTCTATAATGAATTAGTGCAAGGTCAAAAGTGGTATTAGTATTTCATATTGCCGATTTAATTACTAATGCAAACTATGCCCGAATGCGGAAACAATTATGCAACTTAGTCTATAATCTACACATTAACAAATAATTGGAATAAAAATTTGCTTTTGGGCGACTTCATTATTTTTTTGGTTTGTACCTAATTGACAAATCCTCCTGACGTATCGCGTCGTATAGCTAAAAAAATTATATTTGGACTGATTCCAAAAATTAGTTAAATTTACACCTTGTTGTAATTGTCCGGACAATTCCTCTGGTCGGTTCTCATGAAGTAAGCTCGGTTGATGTTATTTTTATCTGCGGCCATATATACTTTTTCCAACGTTGCTAGCGGCGGATTTCTCTCTCTAGTCAGGATCCAAGCATTGCCTGTATAGGAAAAATATTTGCACGTAAAAAATAGTAATAGGTTAATGTTCAATATGTTTATATGTATTCCACAATGATATACAAGGTGTGTTACATAGTAGAAAGATCACATCATGGACTCTCTCGGGCATAACTAAGTAGAAAGGAAGAAAGTAAGTGGGTTGTTTTAAAAATACCTTTTAAAAGTAACCTTTCTGGAATTCATTAATATTATAATAACATTTATTTAATTATTAATAAGTATTTTAGTTTTAAAAATATTCCATCATTAGTTTCGTTTTTCAGTACATCAGGCACAGTTTGTTATAAATTTTATGGGCACGACGCATGAGCTAGACCATTAGTTCCCAAAGTGGTCCAGGTGGACCCTCAGGGGTCCACGGGAGACTCGACTGGGATCTACGTTGGCGTGACAAAAAATAATATGGATATAGAATATGGTAGAAATGTAGCTGCAGGGGGTCCACCGAAACCAGCTAAATTTTGAAAGTGGTCTATGAGAAAAAATGTCTGGGAACCTCTAGGCTAAACGAATGTAGACTTAATCCAGATATAGGAAGCATTAATCTGTTTTTGCGACACATTAAATGTTTGGTTGGAATGTCTTGTCGGCGTTTAAAAAATCTGGTTTTTACGAACAAATTTACAAATGTCAGAGGTATATACCGAAGTGAGGTCGGCAAGTATCTGTTTCTTGAAGGTTTGCTATTATTCGAGTAAGATTTTTCGCAACGTAAATAAGCATGGTGCTTCAGTACTATTCTCCCACACAGTAAGTCGAGATATCTTAGTAACGATTTTTGTACGTGTTTTTTTCCAATTGATATGTTTATCGATAGGTATCTAGTTCTAGTACAGTTGGTTCTTTGAAACTTATTCAATATGCAATCATTAGTTTTGTTTTTGTGAAATTAAATTTACAAATTGTGTTCTTGTACACACACCCTAACAGCATTCATAATAAAGGTTAGTTGTTTTGATAGATTTGTATTGTTCACATTTTGTTAAAAGTGAAATATCGTCGGCGCACAAGACACAATGTTCATTAATAAATTTTGGTAAATCATTAATATGGATCAAGAATAAATTTATTAATATTTATTAATAAATATAATTAAAATTGAAAGTCAAATAACCTGCCTTCCACAACAAAATTACTCAGGTTGAAGAGGCCCTACGGTATAATACAAATTACGAACTTGTTTTGATGTTTAGAAATGGTTTTATTTCGTTACGCTTTTATAGTGTTTGTACAACCAAACTATAATAGAATAATTTTAAATTTTTATTGAATTAACATTCAATTATTTTTTTATGAAATTACTCCACAACTCTCCAACAATAGTTTGTTATAATTATTAATACAAAGATCGAACACTCAGAAAAAATTCCTTCGATCCGGCCGGATTCGAACCTACGTCTTCGTGCATACCGTGCCAGACGCTATAGTAACTAAGACACGGAACGAACCAGCGGACCTGACGGGTTTTCTATGTGCTTGTTGTCGTATCTTTGAGTTTGGTTTTTCAACGACTTTTTAGTCGTAGCGCCATCTATGACAAATCTATGAAAGATTTATAATAGAATAAGTTTAGTATGTAATTATTCTCAAATGAGAAATCATGAGTAAATTCAATTAAACGTAGGTCAGCGGCGGCTGCTTCAAAATGATCGTGTTAAAGTGCCTACATCAATTCTGCTTGAGTTTTATTTGAAAAATACGTCTGTGTGAATTTAAGTCTCATAGAGTTCTTAAGTTTTCGCGATTGTTACACACATGAAATGAAACTATTTTACGGAATCTAAATCATGTTTTTTTTTAAGAAACAAACGTTTCGGGTCCAGTACAACCTGTACTACCCATATGGTCACAGTTGGTTGTTTGGAAAAACAAATATATACGCGATTTGGATCCTAAAAAATGGTTTCATTTCATTCAGTTGTGGCGCAAATGATCTCATTCAGCTTATGTCGTAGTCATAATTAGGCTGTGGCGTTAGTTTTCAAAGACCCCTACGCCGAAATGAGTGACATCCGTTACACTATACCGCAGTAAGGAACGGCCGCCACCTTATCACGAACATATCACACTGACTCTACATTTAAATTCAGTATCCATTAATGTAATATAATTCTAGTCTTAACAACTTACGAGTATGGAAGAACCCGAAGTCGTAGCAACTCCATACAAGAGCATAGTTATCATAGTCGGTATCGACAATCCAGTACGGGGCAGCGAAGTTGACTGGCAGAGACGGAAACCTGACTGAGAGTTTCCCTTCATCAGAACGGCTAACTTGGTTTGCTTCTCCTTGAATCTCTGATTGGATACCAGTGCTGAAATCATTGACATTGCCAATTATTGTTAGGCTTTTGTTGAAGTTGACTCATTCAACCATCAGCCGATAATTTGTTTACCTAACAAATTATGGGTTTTTCATATGGCGGATAAGTCACGTTTTCAACTCTGTGTTAGGCACACGTCAGTGATTAGAGTGATTACTGATTAGTGTAGATTTTTTTTTATAACGTCAAGTGACAAGACGAACAAGTCGTGCGCCTCATGGTAAGCTACACGCCTGTCCATAACAGTTACAGTGCCACTCAGATCTTTAAATTGCAAAGATCTAAGGTGCACTATCACTGTGCCCGTCACCCTGAGACATAAGTTAACAAGTCCCATGTGCCTGTAATGTCACCAACACAGTTACCCGTCAAAACAGGAACACAGTAATGCTGACACTACTGCTTGGCGGCAGAAATAGGTAAGGTGGCAGTTCTACTCTTGACGAACTCTTTCACAAGGAGCTCTACTGCCACTAAAATGAGACTTTACAAAGTGAGGTTGTTAGTGTAGTGTGCAATCCTGCATTATGTTACTTTAATATAATATTTTATGCATTACGGTAAGTGTAATTAATATGATAAATGTTAATAATAACCAGTCGTTATTATAATTACCTCATGATTTCGTCAAAGTGACAAAAACTGTGAAATTCATCACTTTTACCCATTGACTTACAATTATATGGACGTCGGGTCCGCGCTAAAAAGTGTCCGAACTTATAGGGCGTTAAAATCGTATACAGAGCGTCATTCACGTTTTAGTCTTCGTTTGTTCGACTGACAGCGAAGCAAGCAAAATTAGACAGTACTGCGATGACATTACAATTTAAATTCAACGTTTTAGCTTTTTCATATTCCTTTACATGTCACTACGTTTAAATAGGTTGACTTGGGACATTTTTTTCGTGGTTTTTGTATTAGACCCGTCGTCCATTTATTTGTAAGTCAATGCTTTTACCGGTTGTTTTTAATAATCATCGAGTATATAACCAGAAATAGAGACGAAATAATATATTCCTGGTAACACATTAGCGATACAGCTCTTATAAATATCAACTCCCGTTTGCATTGAAATATAGACAGCAAATTACCAAAGAAAGTAGTAAAGCATTAGCTTTACTACTTTCTTTGGTAATAGTAATAAAACTCGCCAGTACTATTGAAATTGGAAAAGCAAAGGAATTGGGTTCTGGCACTCGCCGGCCGCTGCCGCGCCACGTTCGCTTCTCTTGCTCCTCTCTCGGCTCGTGCGGCTTTTTCATATCGACTCATCCGAAGAACAGAGTCCGATGTGATTATACAGCGAC
>NW_020653851.1:18991079-19119128 GCF_003589595.1 Hyposmocoma kahamanoa | reverse complement strand
GCATTTCGGTTCCGAAGGGTGCTGGTGAAATTACAGGCACATGAGACTTGTCAACTTATGTCCTAAGGTGAAGGGCGCAGTGGCAATGGATCTTTGTGATTTAAAGCCCTATGGATCTTTGTGATTTAAAGCCCTGAGTAGCACTGCAATTGTTATGAACAGGAGTGTCGCCTACCATCAGGCGCACGACTTGTTCGTCTCATCGCATGTTATCATGAAAAAGACGCCTCGTGTACATAAAAATGTACATAAATAAATATATAAAGCGATCCAGACCCAGATAATAGGTCCTATGATCACATAAACATTAACTAATTATATTGAAAATATCGCATACTTTGGCGCTATTTAGAATATATATTCTACGACTAGAAAAATTCTACACTTTTTCGTACAAAAACTGAAATCTAATAATTCCTTAAATTGACCAATCAGCATCAACATCAATACCTAACAACTAATAATACCTAACATGACCATTGTTATTTCCCTCAGAGCAGGACGCCTGTAAATTTATTATTGTTTTAAAAATAAAGCACATGTTTGTTATAATAGTTGCGAAATAAAATAAAAAGAAATAAAATTGTTTAATGAATCAAAAATTTTAAGGAACTAATTTTGTGTAGTCTGGTGCTCGATGTGTATTTGGCTGGCTTTATATATTTTTCACCGACTTCAAAAAAAAGAGGAGGTTCTCATTGGACTGTATGTTTTTTTTGTAGGTATGTTACGCGATAACTCCGATATTTGTGAACCGATTTTCATGATTCTTTTTTAGTTGGAAAGAGGATATCTCCATAGTGGTCCCATTTAATTTTGAAGAAAACCATCCACCTCTAAGGGTGGGTGTTCACGCATGAAGATTCATTTTTATAAATAGCGCCTATATTTAATTAAAAGGAGCAATTATTTTAATGGTTGATTTTGCTATTCTCCAATTCAAGGCGTTTTTCTCTCAATATACTTTGAGTAGTGAGAACCGATTTTTATTATTATCTTCTGTGTCAAGTCCCGTATAGTGGCGAACTAGGGGATGAATCCGTGGTTGCGCACTTTCTGGTAACCGGTTTCAATAAAACTTGGTAATTGTATGTAATTCCACGTACTTTTGAGGTCGGTTTTTTTAGTACTCTGTACTGAGATTATTTTTAAATTTATTGCTACGTGTGTTCTGTTTTGTGAAAGCGGGATAGTTTTAAGTATTTTCGGGACAGCAGGGCACGAACCCTAAAAGCTGGATGCATGGTGACGTCGGATATACCGGTTGAACATTTGTAGTTTTTCACGTTAAGCAAGTTGTAAATTAGATAATACTCGTATTCCGCATTAAAATAACTAAAATAACTAGTTTAAGGTCAGCTGGTTAATAAAAGTTGAATCAGGAAATATGATTGCATTGCATAAAAGGCCGATTTACTTTAGCATTGAACATCCTTCAATTATAGTTTTCGGGTAATATGATATAGTATATTTAAGTGTATTAATATTTATTTTCCTAGTGTTGCAATTAATATTCAATATTCGGCCTGGAGCGTGGCCGAGATACCGAATATACGGCTTACTATAAGCACGTACGAAAATTGGCACAAAAAATAGCAGTTATTAACTTCAGTTATGATAAACAATTTTGTACAATAGAACAAGAAAGATAATTTCATTTTCAAGTTTATAATTTAAATTTATAATTAATGAAGAAAGTAATAGTTTCACTTAGTTTGATTAAGTTTCAAAAATTCAATTTCATTAACGATTGCAAATACCTAATAAGTATTAGTTGATTTTGTTACCGTTTATTTATTCATGAGTACCTAAAGTGTATGTAGTTAATAGTTTTCATTTAATAATCTTATCTTACTGATTTCTGAAAAAATAACTTAGATAAGTAATATTTATTTGATCTTTTATAAAAGTATCGAAAAATTGCGCTTTCGCGAACTTACAGTTTATACTCAGCTTTAATATAAGTAACATGATAATTTACTATGTTTTTTTCTTATTTCTTTCTCCTGTTTCAAGGTATTGGATATTCGGCCGAATACCAAAAAAACAGACCGAATAATTCGAATACCGAAGAGTAACCGAATATTCATTGCAACTCTATTTTTTCCCCTATTATACTATAACGAGATACTTTCGCACTAACACGTTACACCTTGCTTTATAATTCATAAATCTACTGATCAGGGAAGTGACCCAGTAAAAAAACAGTAAAAATCAGTATGGATGCTGCAGTTAGTCCAATTGTATATACATAATTTTTTTAATGTACTAAAACAATTCTCACCCTTGGTTGTAACCAGGCTACATCTGCAAAATGACAATTTTTCAGAAGAAAGGTTTGAAGATTCTACTAACGAAATTAGGGTTTTATGCTCAAATAGAAGAGATATTTCACATAAACATAAATTGTTTCATGTAGTTTGTATTCTTTTTAAGAATTTTATGTAATGAAAGTATTTTTGACGTGGTTTTTATTGTACCAAGAGTAGGAATTACAGATTTTTGCCTTTTCTAATGAATGATGGCCAGTAACGTACCCTATTAGCATTGAAGTCAGCCATAGCTGCAACATCAGGACATGCCCCCGGGAACAATACTTGAGCTCTGCATACTCTTAGGGACAGGAACCCACAAAGGAACACGGCGATTGCTCGAATAACCGACATCTGAAAATTTATGAAAATTATGGTCAATATTCTACACTTTTGATACATGACTTTTAATAATTCCACAGAGTCAAATTTCATACAAAAATAAATAGATTAAAATAAATTACTCTTAACAGTAATAATTCTGTACAGGACGGGGGTGGAGTAATCGCGCAGGACACTTGCACGTTTAAACTTATTCTACCAAATATAGATCTAAAAAAGTGTCAGATAATACAACAAAAAGGGCTTTTCAAGATGAGAGTGAATAGGCATTATTTAGGTGTGCACGCTCCATCGTCGACCTCATCGTCACTTTCCATCAGGTGAGATGGATGTCAAATGCGAGTGCAAATACTTACTTTTATAAAAAAAAAAACTTAAAAGTAATTAATAGATTCAGGCGTTACTTTGCGGAAGTGGTAATAAAATATAATGTGATAAAAATGGAAGTAATTTAATTTGCTACAGTGATGCAGTGAAGGTTAAATCGTGCAAAATAGCTTGTGTTGAAAATTTTTTTCATGCTGTATATTTTAACACCCGCCCTCCGCATAAAAACACAAACGCAACTACACCCCTATTAGAGTATTTTTTGGTGGTGGTTTGTGACTGTAGTCACTCAGTAAATATTCAACACAATCGCAGCTATTTTGCATGATTTAACCTTCACTGGGTTCGCGGAGTAGTTCTTACGAATTTTTCTATGCGTTTGTTACAGGTCTTTTGTATTACGTTTTTGGGTTTTTATCGCTGTAATACATACAAGAATGATGCACAGACCAGGTGTTTTATGATACTTAGTGACGGGACAAATGAGCCTGGTGGTAAGCGACACGCCTGTCAACAGTTGCAGTGCCACTTAGAGCTTTAAATCGCAAAGATCTGAGGGGCACTGCCACTGCGCCCGTTACCTTGAGACATAAGATGAAAAGTCTCATGTGCCTGTAATTTCACCAGCACCCATACTTTTCAAAACCGGAACGCAGTAATGTTCACATACTGCTTGGCGGTAGGAATAGGTAGGTGGCAGTAGTACACTGGACGAACTGTTTCATGAGGACTTCTCGCAAAACATAATTAATTTACCAATAATGAAAATTTGAATTTGATTGTCTGACACTTTTTAGATCTGTACTTTGTGGAGATGTAAGTTCAAGTGTGCAAGTACGTTTTGCATTGGACTGGTATTTACGCAAGAGCTTTCTTTTGTCACTGCACTGCAGAGTTATTAACGTTTAGAGCGAAATATTCAAATTTTTGCACGAAAGTAAAATCTGAGGAATTACCAAAAGTCAGAAGTATAAGTTCCATGATGTTCTAAGAAACATATGGCACCGACGGTAAATGTATCTCGTAGTGGTATTCAACGTGTTAAGATATTTGTTTTTCGACTACGTTTCTTTATTTTTACAACGGCAGTAACGGATACTCGTAATTTATGTTTTTCCGTTAAGTCAAATCCCTTTCTTTTATTTCTTTACCAAGTATACAATGACATGGTGATATCACCTTTTACAACCGTTATCAACTATAAACATAGGAACAGTATGAACAAAGTATGACTGTTGTGTGATTATGTAGTGGGTGCGGTTTTTGTTACAAAACGTTTTTATCATACTCTTACATACATACCTTTAAGTTAAAGTAGATTTATATGGGATTGTATTTTCTTATTACTTTTTCATACTTTACAATCTAATCTTTAAAAGATTAGTAGCAGAAGAGCTCCTTGTGAAAGAGTTCGCCTAGGGAAGTATTGCCACCTTACCTATTTCTGCCGTCAAGCAGTAGTGTGAGCAAGGCCTTTTAGTTTTGAAAGATAAAATTGTTGGTGAAATTACAGGCACATGGGACTTGTCAACTTATGTCTCACGGTGACGGTCGCAGAGGCAGTACCCCTCAGATCTTTGCGATTTAAAGTCCTAAGCGGTACTGCAACTGTTACACATATAGGCGTACGGCTAGTTCGTAGAGATGGGAAATACTGCTTATTTTTGAAACAATAAAACATTGTGCTTTTTTAAAAAAGCGTCGTTTTAAACGCTTTTCTCTTAAACGCTTTTAAGTTTGAAGCTTACAAAATCGTTTAGAAAAACGTTTAACCCCATATACTTTTATGTTAAAAAAAAACTTGCAACGTTGTGATGATGGCGAAAAGCAATAGTAGACCACCAAAGTTTTAAGATAAGTAAGTTCATAAGTAAAACACGAGTTTTATTTTTATTTTTAAAATTAAATTATTATTCACACTGGTGAATTAATTTGTTTATGATACATGGAAGGCGAGACTTAAACGTGTGGTTAACGTTTTAATTGAAAACCTTGCTTATGTGCTTATTTTAAAAAGCAAACTTTTTAAGTGCTTTTGTTTAAACGCGCACCTTTACTTGTTTATCCCGTAAGGAGGTATCATAAAACACGTCATCTGTACATCGTTATTGTATGTCTTGCAGCGATAAAAACCGAAATACAAAAGATTTGTAATGAAAGCATAGAAAAATTTGTAAGGTTTGCTGAGTCTACCTGCAGCTCAGTCAGTAGAGCGGTAAACGCAGGTTCGAATCCTGTCAGATCGAAGGAATTTTGTGTTAGATCTTTGTAATAATAATCAAGGGACTAAAACGAACCAATATATACCCGAGGCGGTTAGTCACTCGAGCTTTAGCACGGGTGTTTATTACTCCGAGGGTTTATATTGGTTTTTAGTTTTGACGTGAAAACTTTACTTTTCACATCGATGGCGAGAAAAAGAAATTCAATCGTTTACCCTCTACAACTAAATCACAAACTAAAATGTTCAACCAGACACAGATACAATAAACGCAACAAAACACCACGATTAGCAGTCTTTGGCATCATGAACGTCTTTCGAATCATTTTAGTGATACATCGCGTCACTATAATGGTTCACACCACAGACTGTGGTTCACACACAAACGGAAAAAATGGCGAGCTTTTGAAGTTTTGAAGTTTTTGAAGAAGCAAGTACAGGTTTTACAAGTTTATTGTGAAAGAAATAGTGATGAAGAAAATAGAACTATGTTCCTTATTATAAACCAAATCACAAAAGAGTTTATCCTGAAAATTACGAATTCAAAGTTTTTATTCAAAGTGACAATAATGTGATTTAAGTGAAAGTGAAAACGTAAATATTGACTCCCATCGCTTAAAAAACTATTTAGAAAGCCCAAACATGAGAATTAAGTCATTTAAGAGAAACTGAAAACATAATGTTGTAGAACCACAATGGAAAGTATTTAATGAGGATCCCGATAATTAAACGAAGACGTGGCTCAAACGACTTGAATCCAAGCCAAAACTCTTAACAAAAAGAAACGCACTAACGCGGGAAAATAATGTGGCCACCGCTTAGAGGATGGAAAAAAATAAAGGAACTTAGTCTAAGGGCCACCGTCTATGCCGAAAAAGTATGGAACTAAAATCAAGCGTAGTCTTAGAACGTAACATTTTAGCAATAAAAATGGTCCACACGCAATCACTTCTTTTTATTGAATTTCCGCAGCGCAGCGATCTGTGAAACTGTAGGTTTATTAGTAGGATGAAAAACCATTTCTTGGAAAATCCTTTATACTCTCTAAAAGAATTTAAGGACCTATAAATGTAACGCCATTAAGTTTTTTTAAATTTTTATCGCATTGACATACATTTTGTAAATTTGTTATCAACTTATGACGATTCTTGATGGGTAATGATATTTGATATGTAAGGAGATCCGCCAAAATGACCCCAGGCCCGGCGCCAAAATAATGTAACTCAGTTTTTAGAGTAAAAATAGCAATAATATTATATAGTTTCGGTATTGCTAAATTCACATGCTAACATAGTTTTTTTGCCTGTTGAATTTTCATAGGCGCTTTATGAAAAATTCTATTTATTAGAGAAGCGTCGTCCTTTTTAGTTCATTAACATTGTAATAAATAATTATGGCATATAAGCATGTATATCAATCATATTATATAAACATATTTCATTTGCAGTTATATTTTTGTTTAGAAAAAAAAATAGTATAAACTTCCCATAAATAAATAGAAGAATCAAGTCAAATGTTTTAGTTTTAGCTTTTTGTTTGTATTATATAATGATAAATATATCAACATTCGCATAAAGGTACAACAACAAATACGTTCAAACAAATAATTTAAATAAAGTATATTTGTATTGTTATATTATCGCTTTACGCGACTTTACTTAATGGCCGCATGACCTTCAAGCAATCGGCAAAGAAAGGATGAACACGCACGGATGAACGCACCTGTGACGTGAGGGCACAACTGGATACATCTTATTGTCTCGCTCACATATAATGGTTTAGAGGGAGAAACACGCAGACGCCCGCTTTGCTTTGGCGTGCTCTGCTCACGCGCAGTCCTACGCTAACGTTTGTTGTGTTGTGTACTGTGAACTGTGCGATACCTTACCTTGATCTTTATTTTACTTTGTTTAACCCTCCCGGACTTTTGATTTTCTTGTGAAATGGCAGACGTTTGTATTTTGTGTACACGATCATTACGGCAACGTCGTAGACATTTCATAGTTTACAGTACAGTACATACATGCTTATACGCCATAATGACTAATTACAAGATTAATGAACTAAAAATGACGACATTTCTCTAAAACATTTAATTTTACAAAGAGCCCCTATTAAAATTCAACGGGCAAAAAGACAATGTTAGCATGTGAATTTAGCAATACCGAAACTATATAATATTTTTGCTATTTTTACTCTAAAAATTGAGTTACATTATTTTGGCGCCGGGCCTGGGGTAATTTTGTATGGGATTTGGCGGATCTCCTTTAATGACAACAATATTATTATTAATGAATTGCTAATTTTCCCGCTCCGTAAGGCTATATTGACCTACTTTTAGGATGATAAGTTAAAAAGTAGATTATAACCGTCGTTCATAAACAGCATAAACTAGATTAACCAAATGAATATAACAACTATGTAATGAAGGGTCAAGGCATGCCAGTTTGCTACTTAAAAACTTTGTAACCATGTGCCTTAGTTAACATTTACCTAATTGCGTCGTTAGGTGAGGTGCCTATCAAGAAGATATAACTATTTAATAATAATGCACACACAGACAACCACAAAATACACCCAAACTCACGACGGAAATTAATGTAGGCCATACAAATATTTCTCCCGGTTAGAGAATCGAACCCGGGACCTCTGCATGGCAGTTCAGCATGTTTACCGTTCGGTCACGAAGTTCCATTAAATTAGTACATTGAGCTTCTAAATTGCCATTTTGAAAATATGATACATTGATGTCCCCAACGGCTAAGGAGTGAAATTCCCTGCCCGAAGACTTATTCCCCGAATACTGTAACTTGGGCCTTTTCAAGGCGAGAGTGAATAGGCATTATTTAGATGTGCATGCTGCATCGCCAACCTCATCGTCATTTTCCATCATGTCAGATGGAGGTCAAAATTAAATGCGCACTTAATGTTTTAGGAAAAAAAATATTACGACCTCGGTGATTTAATTGGTTTATATTGTGGGCCCTATATGAGGAGGTTCCGGTCTCGATTCTTGGTTGGACCAATTTTGGGAATAAACGTATCTAAATTGGTTCTGTTCTGGGTTCTACTGTAATTAGTGCCCCGGAGTAAATTCCGTTGCTCTTATACTCATAGTACATAGTACCCTAGTATCTGTAGACCAGACGCCTGAGTGTAAATTTGTAATCATTGAAACTTAACTACCGCGTTTGCGTTAAGATTTTTATTTAGATCTTAATTATACATTTATAAGGTTTAAATTAAAAGCTTTAATTTAAAACTTACACTAAAGTCCCAGGTAATTGGTGTGGATAAAAAAACCTATTGGTCTATTTTTTATTAGAGACAAGAAACCGACATTTAGTGCGTTGCTAGTTTTTATTGAAATAATAATAGTGTTGTTCAAAAAAAAATCGACTTCACTGATTCACTCTGTAGGTCATCACGGTTAATTATATCTTTTTAATAATTTGTAGGTATTAACATTATAGGTCTCTTACACATTTCCACGTGACTGAACTTCGTTATTATCATACCACAGCCGCGCACGAGAGTGGTATTAATATTTCCTTTGAACCTTAGCAAAAGAAAGTACGGAATCATTATTTTAAGTAGGTATATGGAACAACGTACTAAATTATACAATTTGTAATGAATGCTACGCTTAACAACGTAAGGTTGAATTTCATACATTACAAGTTTCGTCAACGGTGTAACGTGCTCAATACACTGACCGCGACTCGGATTCTATATTTGTAAAATTGACAACAGTCTCCATCGCAGTGTTCAATGTAAACAAACAATGATAGTTCAGAAAACCTCCAGCATCACTGAGTCCTTTCATTTGCAAGAAAACATTGTCAATTCGTGATAATACTTGTGTGTAAAATCCTGAACACGTGTTTGATAGTGGTAGAGCAGTAGAGCTCTTTGTGAAAGAGTTCTTCAAGGGAAGTACTATCACCTTTCCTATTTCTTCAGTAAAGGTAGTAAGTGTAAGAGTGCTGGTGAAATTACAGGCACACGGGAATTGTCAACTTATGTCTCGGGACGACGACATCTTTGTTATTTAAGCTCTAGGTAGCACTGCAACTGTTCTGGACAGGCGATCTGTGTTCCGCAGTTACCGTCTAACGAAACTTGTATTAAACCGCCCCGCGGTTGGTGTGTGAATATTGTTATGTTGGCACTTCACATGGCTATTTGTATTGGAGTATTTGATATATTTGGCAAACAATCCCCATGTGTAGACAGCATGTGTGACTAATTATTTGCCATATTTGCCAATTCGACAAATACAGCAAACATCAAACACACGTTAACGTGCGCTTTGGGGTCGGTGCTGAGGGTCGTATTCCAGAACTCTACTCAATACTCAAGTCAGGACTTGAGTATTGCAGTGAGCACTGAAAATCATACTCAAGTCCTTGCCATTAGGGTCGTATTTCCAGTGCTTGAAATCATACTCAAGTCTGCTCAAATCCTGACTGGAATACGACACTTAGACAGTCATCAAAGGAGCCAAATAGGCAAATACGCAAGTTAACCGTCCACACTATGATCACATTCATTATTTTAAACTCCTTATTTGTCTCCATGTGTAGACGCCTGTAGACGCTCATATTTGTCAGTGTCTGCATGTTTGTCTGTACGTCAACTATTTTTCCAAGTACAACGAATATCCAATAGAAAATACAAACAGCCATGTGAAGTGTCACCATTAGACTTGCCGTATTCATAACAATAAAAAAATATGTATATACTACGAGTACACATCTCAGTTTACGGTACTTTGGCTAAAAGAAATGCTAACGAACGACCTCGTCAGAATTTCTAAAGGTATTGGAAACAAAGAATCATTGCAGCTTGACCGTTAGTTTATGGTTATAAATCAAATAAAGAAAACGAGAACTGTGACCCTTTTTTTGCGACAGCATAAATATGCCTTTGCAACTGTAATATAATTTAAAAGTGTGAGACGTTAACATGTATATAAATATCATTATAGTACATCGTAAAGAAAATCTGTGTAGTAGAGAAGAAACTCCACTACGAGGTCACTATTGTAGTGTAGCCATAATACTTGTAACATATTTGACAATGTTTTAATATGTATGCGACTTCATAATAAGAACTCTCTTAGAAGATAAGTAAAGTCCGACCCGTTTTGAGGAGACCGTACTCTCTACTTGAAAGAGACCAAGCCCACAAGTTAGGCTAATGCAAATAGCTTGTAATTCAAATTTGTACTGTACAAAAGATATAAAATTTGATACCGTGAGACACAGGCACTATTATTTTCTCAAGGTTATTTAAATGTTAGGCAATCAGAAAAATTATTTGCTAATATTAAAGATTAAAACGGCAGTAAGTGATGTCAAAAGCAAAATAAAATTACTGCCAGTAATTTAATTTTGCTTTTGACATAATTTTTTGATGTGCAATGTTCTAGTCAATAAAATGTTTAAAAAAGAGATATAAATAACCTATTTTAAAAAATCATTGGATTTTTTAAATAATATTTTTTTCGAAATAAAACTATTTTTTCTCGAATAGAAATCGCGTATATTTGTTAATGTAAAAAACCAACAAATGTTTTGGGTTCTTTACAGATTCCATGGTCAGCCGTAATAAATATACGCGTTTTAGATCCGATATAAAAATAGTTTTAATTCCAATGATAACAATAGAGGAAAACCTAAGAACTCGATAAATGTTTTTCTACCGTTAATGATTTA
This sequence comes from Hyposmocoma kahamanoa, assembly GCF_003589595.1. Taxonomy (NCBI): domain Eukaryota; kingdom Metazoa; phylum Arthropoda; class Insecta; order Lepidoptera; family Cosmopterigidae; genus Hyposmocoma; species Hyposmocoma kahamanoa. The sequence continues at coordinate 19,108,206 of NW_020653851.1, read as the reverse complement.
CAATTACTCAAAAGGTCCGTTTTTAATAATCAGTTTGCAATAAAGACTTACTCGCAGTTTTGGAGATTTGTAGATAAAAAGATCTCTTGCTGAAACTATTATTTCAAAAGAGATACTTTTTTAAAATGGGGTCGAATGACTAAATTATCATTAATCATTGTTTGTTAATTAGCGTTGGAATATTGAAGCAATTGGGTTAAAGCTGGCGACGACGGGTCAATAGCTGCTATTATGTTGAAAAGGTATGCCACAAAACCCTAACACTACGAAAGAACTCTGTACGCATCACAGTTTAAATAGATGACTTCTTTAGTGATGTACCTATCAGTTGTTGTAATTGGATTTAACAGCAGTAGACTTCCTTCTAAAAGAGTTCGTCCATGGAAGTACTGCCACCTATTTCTGCCGCTAAGCAGTAATATGAGGATTACTTTGTTCCGGTTTGGAAGGATAAGGGTGCTGGTGAAATTACGGGCACATGGGACTTGTCAACTTGTGTCTCAGGATGACGGGCGCAGTGGTAGTGACCCTAAGATCTTTGCGATTTAAAGCTCTGAGTGGCACTGCAACTCTTATGGATAGGCGTGTCGCTTACCACCAGGTACCACTTGTTCGCCCCGTCAGTTTAGTAGTATGATATTTAAAAAACTGACTGTCCTCCGAATTAGAAGAAGAACTTATTGTGGATATTTTACTTTAGAAATTAAAGAGGATTTCGCTTCAATTTTAGTTCAGCACTTAATGTCAAATTAGTGAAAATGTAGTTAATCCAAACGCTCATCTGTTAGCGTTTCTTTATTCTGGTTTAATTTTCTAATTAATTGTGATTTCGGGAATCCCAAAATGTCGTCTACCTTCTCATCCGCCGGTTTGTGCTTTTCCGAATTGTAATTACAGTATAGCTAATCCCGCTAGAGAACGTAAAATATGCATTTATATAACCTACACGCCATCAAGTATCTTTCCCATACAGGTTACCACAGGGACCATCATTAGATCAAAGGCCTTTCCAGGTATAACCGGTATTTCTAGTTTCCTTTACTACTTAAGGTTTATTAAAGCCTTAGAAATGTAAAGGGATGCCATAAGTACAGTCCTCATATATGTTTACAGTTTTTCGTGCAATTATATCTTTCCTCTCTATATGTTAATGTTCTTTCATTTCTCAGAACTCTAGAGGTGTCCTAAGTACAGAGTAGTTTTTACTATAGTTGTTATTTGTACCTTAATTATAATCTATGACTACCTCAACAAATGTATCGATACACATACACGCATAGGTTGATACCATCTCAAGAAGCAGACGTATTTGGTTTGAAAGTACAGGTATAGCAATGGAAATGCACTAACGTTTATTGAAGTGCACCGAAGTTCTTAACAAGTAGGTTAAGTCCGGTACGTACGGTTAAAGTAACGGTTTCACTCGCTCTAGTATTTTGCTTTGCTGTTGAAACATCGATGAAAGTTCGCTATGGGATGTGTTTAATATTTCTCTTTTACTATTGTAGGTTTTAACGATGAAGATAAAATTTCCATACTTTAATTTCCAGAGGTCGAGAGTTATTAGATTCTTCAAACTGCATTCTGATGCTGCTCTGGCAATTGTGACCTTTATCTCGCACTACAAATGACTCGAAGTTGCTTCTAATTTGACGAACACTTATCTACTTTATTTACATTATAAATAATGTACTGAAATTATATAACCTCACTAAATAAAATACTTTGTTAATATCTTTGTTACTTTATTTTTCCACAACATCATAATACCGAACGTAAATTTATAACCAGGTACTCTTTCAAGAGAAAGTAATCTCATCGGTTACGATATGCCTCTGACTATATTGTTTCATTTTTTTTTCTCATACTTTTTCATATAAAAAATACTTCCTTTTAATATGATTAAGTAACACAATGGTTTAATGCTTGGTTGGACATCATGTTCGTTAAGTTCAAGTCACTACCGGCTTTTTAAGATCGTCGTTTTTTTTGGATTGGCTAATTTGTACATATATACGTGAAGTCTCTTGTCTTTGGTACAATATTTTTGAATATTCGAGACTTTCGGTCATTCAAGTCTTACAAAAAATGCATTAAGTAGATTTAGGTATAGTTGAATTCTACGATTTATACAAAGAAAACGTAAATGACGTTTGTTATTATTATTTAGCAGTCATGAATTTACAATTGAGATGAGATTGTAATTGTACTTTTTGCTTGTACAGTTGTTGGAGAAGTAAATTTTATAGGAATTACTTAACTAATTTAGTGTGTTAGTCAATTATTTGTAGGTACCGATGTAGTATTATTCTTTGTTTCAAGGCCACACTCGTATAATGTTCAGACGCTGAGTCATGAGCTCTCTTGACACGCCTTGTTTCATTTGATTCGTTGTTGTTATGTTTTTACTATATTTTTTACTAGAAAATAAAGTGTTATGGTGACCTAGAGTTGATCTGATAATGGAATGACAGACTGATGAGAGAAACTAGTAGCAGTAGAGCTCCTTGTGAAAGAGTTCGTCAAGGGAAGTACTGCTACCTTATATATTTCTGCCGCCAAGCAGTAATGTGAGCATTACTGCGTTCAGTTTAGAACGGTATAAGGGTGCTGGTGAAATTACAGGCACATGAGATTTGTCAACTTATGTCTCAGGGTGACGGGCGCAGTGGCATTGCCCATCAAATCTTTGCGAATTAAAGCTCTGAGTGGCTCTGCAGCTGTTATGGATAGGCATGTAACTTATCATCAGGTGCACGATTTGTTTGTCCCGTTACTTGGTATTATAAATAAATTAAAAAACTCCTCCACAGTGTAAGGCAGATTACTTTGTGTTTGGGCTCATATGATTCGCTTTAACGAGGACTTCCATATGCGTTTCAGTTATTTTTTAGGAGACCGCGGCAATGGATACAGCAAAAGCCGATTAACAAAGTTTTGAGCACGTTTTTTTTTGTATAAAATTACTATTATTGTGGATATTTGTATCGATAGTTAAAAGATTCTTGAAGTTATAAATAAATCTATTTGCCAAGTTTTATTGACATCGGTTAACGGAAAGTGGGCGAAATCCAGATTAAAAGAACTGGATTCATCCCTAATTTGTGACCCTTGCAGGTGGAATATTTTCTTCAAATTTGAATGGGATTGCTACTAAAGTACTCCCTTTCGATTTGCCTTTTTATTGAATCGAATAGCTTGAAAAAATTGCATTGAAATAAATCGATACAAAAAATCGTTAGATCATACGCACTTATATCGATCTTCATAAACATCGAATCATAATGTGCATACTTGGTAGTCAGAATCTACATGACAGGATTGCAAGGTGGGTATCGTGTAGAGATGCCTCTATTTTGCCTAAAAAAGATTTGTGTAATGATTTCATGCAATTCCGTCGTACACTCAACGTGATATATCCTGTACATGCAGGCAACGTTACGGCGGTGTTCTAGGCGTGTCCAGCGTGGCTAAGTTCTTGTCTGCGATAATGTGGTGTTTACCATTGATACGATAAAAAGAAGGCTATTTCAAATTCAAATAACATTTGTCTTATCTTTTTGATACAGACTTAAACTATTCGTGATATCAGCAACATCTAATATTGAATTAGCATTTATTGACGTCCTTGTGACGCTTTTATTTGATTGAATATCATGATGTTTCTACTACCATGATATTCATATATTTTTAGTTTGTTATTATTATTGATACAACAATGAAGAAACTTTCATGAGTTTCCCACAGGTGGCGCTGACGGTAAAAAAGCGGTTTAGGCTGCCTTTCCACTAGAGATGTGCGAGGCGGTGAGAGGATGTGCAGCGGCGCGACTCTTTTGTGATATGCGCGGGCGGGGTACGGTGTGGTGGGGTCAGCTGTGGCGATGTGTCAGAGTGTCATACTTTCAGTAGATCCAGTTTCCTACACCGTTTTGTACACATTCCTCGCCCGCATCCCTCGCACACATTTCTCGTACACATCTCGCGCTATTTTGTATGTACAAATACTTAGCTCCGCTAACTCTTTTCCACATCTCTGGTGAAAAGGCAGCGTTTTTACTCCTGTACTATAAAAATTTCACAAACTATATAGCACTGGCTCTTTTTTAGTTCTGAACCAAAATTCTATTGTCTACGGTACTCGTCACTGAACTGAACAATGTCTACTATAATGAGTTTTAGAAAAAGAAAGTCGTATTTTTGCTAACTTTAAAAGTCTTCTTAAACGCGTCATTGTGTTCCTGAACAGAATAATGTTACTACAGTGATCTCTAATTTTTGCAACGTATTAGCGTTAAAAAAACATTGTTTTAAGGCTGATTCCACCATGCGCCGCCGGCCGGGTCAGTCATTCACTGATTCATATTATACCGTGCCGGGTCTGCAGGTAGAGCCTTACGATAACTCTGTTGTCGACCGATTCGATTAGATATCGTACGATTTCTTTTCATTATTATTCACAATAACCTTATCCAACGTTAAACTATCGTATTCGAAACCGAACCGAAATGGCGTCACATCCGTACGGTTACTTGTACTTCTCGACCGGCAAAGGCTACAAACGTTGTTCAGAACACAGTTATTGAATGAAACTTACCGAACGTCCCATTGTTTACAGAGCAAGAATGTAATATGGAAATCTTTTATTATTTTAAATAAAATTTGGATTTTGTTCAATTTTATTAATTTATTTTAATGCCATACTAATGCATTCATATATTTTAGGCCTTTAAAGTCTTAAAAGTGTATATAAAAGGATTTCATTTTTCTTTTTTTTTATAATATCAAGTGACGGGACGAACAAGTCGTGCGCCTAATGGTAAGCTACACGCCTGTCCATAACAGTTGCAGTGCCACTCAGAGCTTTAAATCGCAAAGATTTGAGGGGCACTGCCGCTGCGCCCGTCACCCTGAGACATAAGTTGACAAGTCTCATGTGCCTGTAATTTCACCAGCACCCTTACCCTTCAAAATCGGTACACAGTAATGCTGACATTACTGCTTGGCGGCAGAAATAAGTAAGGTGGCAGTACCTCCCTGGACGAACTCTTTCACAAGGAGCTCTACTGGTACTAACTACATATAATCTATATTCGCCGACCAACTCCGTACACGTTGTTGGATAACGATATCGTATCCGAATCCGAATCGAACGTTTTAACTCGAATGTTCTGAATAGCCCGGAAAACGCCCTTCGGTTCGAGATCGATATCCAATCGACCGATTCGGGTAAGATATCGAATAGTTCTGAATCGGGTTCCTGGGCGTGCGCCCAGGCGCGCGTGGCAGTGCGTGATTCACCGTGCTCTGACGGGTTCTCTTGAGCGATAAGGTTGTTTTATTAATGCAATTTTCACAACTTGTGTTGGCAGCTGTTGCAATAGCTCTTGATGACGAAGGATTGGAAACACAAATTGAAACTAGAAAAAGAAGATGGTATGTACATCCTGGATGGAGAAAATGAGAATACGAAGGAGAATTTGCCACGCTCTACAAAGATTTAATAGATGATGAGAGCATTTTGCGCTTGCGCTGTCCACTCCAACAACTTCAAGTTTGACTACCCTCCGGGTGCCCGGCGAATGCTTTCATATTACTATGTGTCGCGATCGGGCCGGGTTGGAACCGGGAAAAAATACTCGATGCCGTGCCCCGGCCGTGTCTCGCCCGTGGCACCACCGGAGCACGGCCTGGCCCCGGCACGGTGTAACATGAATCAAGACTTAAATAAATTTACTGTTTTTTTTCTCACTTTGAACGTGAACGAGATCGATTTTTACAGAGAGAACAACAACTTTAACATAAAGCGACGCAAATTTCTAAAAAAACTTAGGTCTTGCTCATAAACGTGAGCATTTGAGCGTTCGCAAAGACGTCTTTCAACTGTCAAGACAGAGGCGTAAAAGGATAAGACATTTCCTATGAGAGTCTGATGTAGAGTAATCAGCAAAAATCCCTACTGTAAGGAGGAGATGTCAAGAGTGTCCAGGCAAAAAAGTCAAGAAAATTCAACACACGTGTTTGAGTTATAATATGCAAAGTACATACATTTGTCCGGAACACACGATGTTGTACTGCAGCGAATGTGTAAACGGGTAGAATAAAAATAATTATTTAGCCGAAAAACATGTGCCATTGTTAATTTTAAATGAAGATTTCATTAATAAAATATTATATAATTTATGAAGATATTAAAATATTTTTTTTAATTTTTTTATTTTTTATTTATTTATTATTCAAAATTACAACGTATTACTTATTACAAAAAGTCGCCAAACTGCTGTGCAGTTTGTTGGCGACATGTGCACTCTTACTTAATAATACCTACTTTACTATATTTAACATTATGCAGTATTAATTGAACTACTAACTTATTATTTAGTTAAGATTTTGTTGTTATAAGATAACAAGTTGATAATATTTTAATTTTTTTCTTTATTCTTAAATGTCCTTACAAAAATTTAACTTTCTGTAAAGGTTTCAATAAATTTTCACTAAAAGTAGGAACTTTTATTTTTTATTTCAAAAATACCGGTTTCATTAAATAATGGAGCTTGTATATTGATTTTCTATATAATTTTTTTAAAAAGGATGTGTTTTAAATACCGAATTGGTTATCGGTGTAACAATATTTCACCATACTAACGCCGGGTTAAAATGTAGTATAAATGGAATGTAGATACGAACGTAATTAATTTGAATTATATAGAAATATTGTCTTGAAATATAGTAATTAGTAAACAAAGAATCAAAAGAAAACTAATTTTCGACACGTCGAACTTGTGCCGGTAAAATCCGGAAAAATGATAGTCTGGATCAAGATGACGGACTAAATGTAGAAAAAATTCCGAAAAAAATGTAAGACTTTAGATTAGTATTACAATAAATCAAAGTAATAATAACTACTAAATAGATTTTTTAAATTTTTTTATGGGCACTATTTGCATGTTTTATAATTTTGTTCATTTACGAGATCATGCTATTTTTTCTGCCGATTCTTCACTATTATTAGTTACTTATTCACAATTTTTAACCGTCTTCCGCATCTATTTTTAAAGTAAGATAATTATACAACATAGGGTACGTTCTCGTAGGTTTCTAATCTGCATAATCTTGTTTGGCATTGTAACGTAATATAAAACTTCCTATAAACAAGATCAACTGCCTCGCGATATTGATTATGAATTCAAGTTGTCTCATTCAATAAAATTTTGCTTAATTAGAATTACGAGTCGGAGCAATTAAGACGACATGAATTTTTAACAGTGTTGAACAAATGGTTTTTTTTAAACACTACAAGACAATAATTATTTCATAAATCACTGTTGGGTTTAATTAATTAAATAAAATGAAATCAACGCACATACTTATAGCCCCGCACAAGGGAAACCGCACACATAGACAACCACAAATTACAGCCACAGACACGAGAGAAATAAATATAGGCCATACAAATATTTCTCCCGGTTCAGGATTCGAACCGGGGGTCTCTGTTTGGCAGACCAGAATGGTCACCGTTTGGCCGCGGAGGCTGTAAACTAAGAAATATTAGTAATGTTCATTTTCACAATTTCACACGATAAAATTGCGTCAGACGGAAAAAAGTTTGTAATAGGATACATCGAACATAGAGAGACATCAACTCGTCCAGTCGAGATATGGTTTGTCACCTTTAGAGGTGGGATATTTTCATGAAATTTAAATGGGATCAATACTGAGGTACCCTCTTTTCATCAAAAAAAAGAATCATCTAAATCGGTACACAAATGCCATAATATAAAATTTCGCTTAATCGCGTAACATAAAAAAAATAGTCGAATTGAGAACCTCCTCCTTATTTGAAGTCGGTTAAAAATAAACTGAAAATCAACGAAATAATGGCGCAACGCCTTTTCTCCAATAACTCGTGACGTGGACGTTATTAATGAATTACATTAGGAAATTATATTATTCCGGATTTATTTTCCGGATTTAAATCGCGTATATTTGTTTTTTATTTTTCATTTATTTTTTATTTTTATAATTACATCAGTTGATCATTGAATTAAATACGAGTAGGTCAGTTGATAAATTTTAACATCGATTCTCGATATTACTGACCGTTTCCCATCATTGACTCATGAAATTTGGCATATATCATCCTAATAGAATAGAATAGAATAGAATTATTTATTTCGGATCATGATCCAAACAAAATTTTACGATTATAGAAAATATTGTAATAAAAAAATATAATGATGTTCTTCCACGCAACGCTGCAGCGGAAGATTGCATATAGCAGACCTGGCGTCTATAGTATCGTTTCGTTGTAGTATTTAGAAGTTATTTATAAAATACCGCTATAAATGCTATTTACGCATTAGAATTCTAAATTCAAACCTTAAAACAATGGTCAAATCTATTTTCTGTAGTCAAAACTACAAATTTTTTATTTGACTTTTAGATTTTAACCCGAATACAAACAGTTAATTTCTCATATTACTTTTAAATGAATTGTCACAAACAAAAAACATTACAATTCTTAAAGACTTCAATCTAACTAAGTATATGAATTTTATTTATTGTTTACAAAACAAGGAACATATTTAGTATGGAATTACATAATGTTACATCGGTCATGGACAATTACATCATAAAATAGCAGTATAGCATAATATATGGAGGCAAACAGAAATATTATAATTTTCGAATTAAATATTATACATAATTAGACAAACGTTGTAGAAGCCAACAATGTTGACCTTTAAGTTGAGCGAATTTAGTATTGATAATAAATGAAAGGTTGTCAGTTTTTTAACTCATTGTTCTTTCTAGTGCTTGTGATCACCACTGGAAAGTAGAAATGTTTTAATTTTTGCAATTCTTTAGGTTATTTATATAGAAGACAAACAAGTGTCATGTGTTTTGTACTTCCATGTTTGTGTACCATTTGTGAATGTGCGGTGAACAATTTGGTAACAGTAATTTTGGTTTTTGATCTATAGTTGTAACCAGAGACGTTTTAGTACAAAAAAAATCAAGGAAGACAACAAGGTTCTTTCCTTTGTTTTATCGACATCGAAAAAGCGTTTGACTGTGGAATTCTTGATCGCCTCCTTGTAATTTATAGCTATATTATAACAAGGTTATTTGTCATTATGATATTACAACAAGGATATACTCGTATATCTCAATTTGTATTGGGCAACAGTTCGATTTAATTCGATTTAACGGAGAGATTAAGATCAAAAGGGGAGTACAGCAAGGCGGTATTCTGTCTCCTACCTTGTTTGATTTGTACCTGGAAAAAATCATGGCAGAAGTTGTAAAAGGCAGACCGTAAGTTACAATTCATAGTGTGTCATAAACAACTTGAGATATGCCGACGACATAGTGTTCGTAGCGTCCACATACTGAAGCAGAATAATAGTCAAATGTGAACCTAGTAATAATTATAACTTTATATAAAAAATAAACCTCAAAAATTCGTGGAATTATACATATCTATCATCGAAATATATATATATATTTCTATATATCTATCTATAAAAAATAATCATCGAAATCGGTTCACAAAGTTATCGCGTAAAATAATAAATAATAATAAAATAATAATAATAGGAAATGAAACTATTTTTCCGGATTTAAATCGCGTATATTTGTTTTTTGAAACAAACCGACGTTTCGGGCCCTTTACAGGTCCCATGGTCACGGTTGACCGTGACCATGTGTAAATTTTTTTAGCAGCGATGCAAACGCGATGCTGTAGCAATGCAGTCGCTAATCGTCTACCTTTACACACGCGCGCGATTTTAAGCAGCGATTCGAACGCGATGCAAGCGCGCAACTGCATCGATACAAACGCGCGATTGCATCGCTACACTTGGGATCTATAGGCGATTGCACCGATGCAATATCGCGTTTGTATCGATGCAATCGCGCGATTGTATCGATGCAGTCGCGCGTTTGCATAGGTGCAATCGCAAGTGTAGCTATTCAATCGCGCGTTTTACAAACACGCGTTTGCATCGCTGCTAAAAGTCACCGTGTGTAACCACTCTAATAGTCGTCACAATTTAAGAGGCCCAATTTGGGTTTTTAGAAAGATACATTAATTTTATTGAAGCTTTATATACATATAACATGATAGAACAAATATTAAAAGTATTATTTTCGCACGAATTTCAAAATAAAATGCGTTTTTGAGTTAGTCCGAAATGTCTTATAACAGTTACGTCATCAGTCTTTTTCTTTAAATAATAGTGTTGTAACCAATTAATCGCCGAATTTCACCGCGTCAATTTCATTTCACTTAAAAAATTTTGAAGTTTTGATTTTGGTTTTGACCGATGTTGACATTGATAATATGATTGAAAAACAAATATTATATATGCAGTTGATACCAGCTCAAATGATGATTTTGGCTCATGTTTCGATGAAAGTGAATATAAATTAAATCTATGAAGTGTTTTTATTTTGTTTTTCTTCAGAACTTCAGAAGTCGGTTAATGTAACTACACAACAACTACAAGTTGTCATTGTGATCATTAATATTTACTTATAACTGATAATAAACTCTCTAAGTAGTGCTTAAATAAATGTAAATTGTTCTGTCTAGAATTGAAAACCAATGACCCGAAAAATAATCTAAACGATCACAGACACATAAATTTTCGAATCGACTTCTCGTGAGAATCGTCTAATATGGTTACCGATATCTTTAGTCCACATCTCTATTAACGTCGCGATGACAAGTGTCAAATGGTGCCTATTATTTTGTGGAATAACTATAACCATAAGGCGTTCGGCGGGATGACTAACGGTTTTGAGATTGCCGCTAATCTCTGTAATCTGCCTGGCCGCGTAATAGCAGAAAGTCAATTGGCGTCGCGATAATAGCTGAGCTCTTCACACGCGAGACAAAAAGCAATTTACTGAATCAGTTCAATTGACCAAAAACTTTCTCTAGTTGAGGCACGCTAAGAAGAAGCAACACTCTTTAATTTTTGATGACCCATAGGAAGCTGTGCAAGTTTCTTTACAAATATGTATAGAAACTTGCACAGCACGCTATGGGTGCCCGCTGTCGCTTATGACCAATGATCGGAACAAATACCATTTACCTAAACATCGAGAAACAGAGACAGTAAGTGGACACTACCTTACGACAACATTTTTATGTCCCGTATATTTTCGGGTTTCGGGAAATCATTTAAGTACATGTAAGTCGAGTCAGAAAGTAAAACGTATACCTAGAGATACATGACGAATCAACAGTATGTTTGAAATACATATCTTAATAATCTAATTGCATATATTGAATACGTATTTTTTGTCGTAATTTTCTTAAATGTTTCGAAAAATTGGTGGTTGCAACAACTCGTCGCAAAGTTTAGGTAAATATAGTCTTCCTATCTATTCCAAATAAAGTCATTTTTTAGCGTACTTAAGTGATTTACCAAATTCCGAAAAAATCCGGGACACATAAACATTGTCGGAAGGTAGTCTCCACTTTCTGTCTCTGTTCCTCAAAGTTTAGCTATTCCGATCACAGCTTATGACTTTCAACTCTGTAAACTCGCGGTAATGGTAATTGGTGAGTTTTATTTACTGTACCGGAAGGAAATGTATTTATTCGAATATAAAACACTGCATCTTGTTTTTAGCAAATGATTAGTTGTCTCTAAATTGTCTCATGAGTTATTTTATTTATTTGTTAAATTACCTAAAATTTCCAACTAAGAGTAAACTTTTTGTATTTAGAGCCACAATATATTGTTATTGTTAAATATATAAATCTGACTCCTTTGTAAGGGTGCGTTCCCACTATGTCGTCACGTTTTATTATCGTTAAATGACTGTCGTGTCTTGTTCCCATATCACGACTATCTGTCGTGGACGATTTTTTATCGTTGAACGACGGTCGTGACTAGCTGTTCCCACTAGATCGTGACGACAGTTTATCGTTTCACGACAGGCTCCTAGCCCATCTCTGGATACGACCCAACGCTACTGCAAAGCGAGCAGAGGGCGCAGGGTACGAGAGGGGAGGGCAGGGAGCAGAATACGTGCGGACAGCGATAAATAAAATGTGACGACAATAGGAGCCACGACAATCTGTCGTCACGTTTTTATCGTGACTTTTTTTATCGTCTGACGACTGTCGTTCTAGCTGTTCCCACTGTGACGACAGTTTGTTGTTGATAAAAAATCGTGAACGACAGGTAATCGTGTCGTGCTATATGTGAACAAGTTCATTTAAATATACAAGTCACGACAATGTAAACTGCACGACCATCTGTCGTCACGACACGACGAATTGAACAGTGCAATCATAATACATTTACGGAATCGAACTGTAAAATATCGATTACAGAATTTGAATGTTACTTATCTCGTCAGATAGTAATGAAAGTATGCAAATAAGATTGTTATAGGCTTATATAAATAACCTTGTCTATATATTTTGTTACACTTTTCAATTTAGAATAGTAAAAAAAGCAAGTGGGTAAAAAGAACGTTCGCAATTTCTCGATCGAAATGTATGGAACGACAGTTTAAGAAAAATATAAATTCAGAGGTCTTTGAATTACATATTGCTACGCTTCATTTGCTAAACTTACTCTTAAAATAATCCAGTAGGTTTGCTGGTGAAATTACAGGCACATGGGACTTGTCAACTTATTTTACTATTATTTCCTTTATGGCGGCTTATAGGTTTATGTCAGTTTTACAAGAATATTATAAAAATTATGGCGATCATTGCCAGTGTCAGCGTTGTTTTTACTCCTTTGAATTGGAAAAGTCGACTTATGTTACCGGCTGTGCCCCTTAGAGCTTTGCGATTTAAAGCTCTGAGTGGCACTGTAACTGCTATGGATAGGCGTGTCGCTTACCACCAGGCGCACGACTTGCTCGTCTCGTCACGTGGTGTTATAAACAAAATTAAGATTTGTAAAAGTACGCGTCATCTTAGAATCGTGAATTAAAATCGTTATTAAATTCGTGCTCCTGTACTTCACGAATTAATTTCGAGATCAGTGGGCCAATTGTCAAAATACGAAAGAAAGCGATAATGCAGTTATTAATCATTAGAACATTCACTATAATAGTTATGCATTTCTGCAAAATTTTATCGCCTTTCACTGTCTATTGACAATAACTACATGACTGTTTAAAATTATACAAAAAATGGCAACACAGCAAGCGTTATTTTACTAATACGTCCATGCATTTTAAAATGTCTTGGAAAAAAAGCGTACCTATATTTCTTATAAAATTGTGAATAGAATAATATCAAGTAGCCGAAAATTATAACGACCACAACGAAATTTGTGGTATTATACTACATTGCAGCCACTATCGGGGAATATAGTCTAGATTCCATTTAAAAATTGAAATTTAACGGTTAGTCAAACGGTTTATTTATTTATTTATTTCAACTTAAACCGCTTTACCCACTAAACAGTACAAGTGGCGAACTTAATGCCATTAGGCATTCTCTACTAGTCAACTGAAGAGCTCGAGTTCAGAATAATTTACAGGGATACACAATTTGACAATTAAAAACATATAAGATAAAAGTTTATAATTATAATATATATTTTACTATACTGTGGGCGCTGGACGAGGGGGTCCCAAGTTTGATACCCGATAGGACCAAATTTTAAAATTATCTTTTCTAAATTGGTTCTGATCTGAGTGTTCTGAGAAGTGCCCCAGAGTGAACTCCATTGCTCTGATACTCATATAGGGAATTTTCTAATTCGAGATCAGGCAATTGTTGTTGTTGTCCGGTTGTTGTTGTTGTTGTTGTGTTAAAAAAAATGTTAAACCCTTAACTGAAGTTACTTTTTTATATAGTTAAATATAACAACAAAAAATGACAAAATCGTGCTAAACTCAATCGAACAAAAGTGAATAAAATAATAACCTTACCTTTACTAATTCAATGTCCTATGTATCTTCTTAAAGTTTGTGTAAACAATAATCAACCTTCAACTTTTCTGATGGCGAACAACACTGGACCGTTTCGTTTACTGGACTAACATCGACTGCTTTAGTACGGTAACTTGCGTGTGGGACTGTTTTAGTGCCACAAACTTTATATTGCCGGTGGATATGTACGGAATCTTACTGAACCAGTGTAAGCAGATCCTTTGTAGAATTATTTATACCTTGATACCTTCAATGGGTAGTAAACGAATAAGAATTATTTAACATGAATATTAATTTAAACTATTTCTTTATTTTTAAACATTTTGTTTACATTATTTTTAATAGTTTTCGTAGTTACGCCAGGATTCTTGTAACGATTTTTATTAAGCAAACTTGATCGTCTGACGGCAGCGCTTGCATGATCTGTAAAGAAATATTAGCAGAAGCATAGCAAGTTTATATCAAAGCTATGATTACATTGGTGTTTTTCCTAAAGTTAGTCGTACCTAGTGGTGACTTTAATTTTTGCTTTTAAAGTGTTATTTCAAGGAATTTATGGTTTTTGTTTTAAAGAAATGGCACGTCAGAGTCCCTGTTGTGTTGGAGTATTCATTATTTGTTATTTATGTTATAAATAAATTTAATTTTGCATTTGGTATACGTACCTAGTAATATTTTAAGTATTAGGTACATATTTTTTAGGTAGGTAACAAATTCTATTTTCTTTTTATGTTGACAATAATTAGATATTGTATTTTAAATTTCTTAATATATTGTATATGACCTTTTATCGACAATTTCTAATTAATCTATGTTATTTTGGAAATTGTAGTATCATTTTATTATTTACTTTATTATTATTCACTAGCGCGCCATCCTTACGTACGTTATTGAACTTATTCGCCTGCCATTTCGCATGTGTTGTTTTGTCAGCACAGCAGCACCACGATGCGACGGCAGTCTTCGGTTCTATTAAAAATCAATAGAGGGCGCTCGTAGAGCTATATATATTTTCATGTATTTAAGTATTAATGGATTTATAATGTTAAAAAAGGTAACAAAAAATTCACAAAATAGTTATTAAAGCGTATGAAATAAAAAATTGTGTAGATTATTGTGACCTAATTACAATAGGATTTGAAACCACGACTATTGTGTTGTTAGTGTTCTTATATTTTATCACTACTTTCGACTGGGAGCGTGGCGTCTCCTGTAATCCGGCTTCTCGGAGGTCGGGACCGGAGGATGGTTTGAGGTTGGGAGTTCTGGTGCTGAGTGGCCCATGTTGACTGGACGTCCACACTAAGCCCGGTATTAATATGGACTCCCCGGAGGAGTCTGGGGAGTGCAGGTTCACTAAGGAGGGGCGAACCGGGCCAGGGGGGAAACCCAGCAGCCAAAAGTCCCCGTATCGGGCAGTAGTGGGATAGCGGCCGGGAGTGGGTGCTCAGTAACAGCCCGACCAATACAATCAGACCCGTTCCTTTTGCCGTTATTTTGTTGTACGCAGAATTAAAATTTATCAGCGTGCACGCCTATCAAATATTTCGGTGGCGAATGAAACTATTAGTAATGCGGTTTTCTATAGTAGTTTTCTTTTATTGCAGTAATTTCTAGGATATATAATACAAAAATTATACATAATAGAAAGAGTTCCTTCAGGGAAATACTGCCATTGTACTATTTCTGCCTCAAAGCAGTAATGTGAGCATTACTCCGTTTCCCTTTTACAGGGTAACAGTGTTTGGGACTTATCAAGTTTTTATGTTTTAGGGTGCAGTGCCCCTCCGAATTTTGCGACAAGTGGTTCTGCAACTGCCATGGGTAGGCGTGCTTACCCTTCACTTAATAATAATAAAAAAGCACCAGTACTTACTATAATATAATCATAAAAAAATGTACATATTTTGAAGGAGGTAAGGTAAACATGCAATGATGTAACAAATAAAAATGTTGTTATATTCCATTTATTTCAGCGTTCACATTAAAAACTTCTTAATACAATTTTAATGACTATCGAGTAAAACGAGCTGATTGCGTTAGAGGCATCAGGTTTCGATTCGAGTTACTTATTTGGTACAATAGCCCCAAGAAAGCCTCACAGTCATTCACTCATCTACACACTAAGTTCATTCTGAACTAAATTCGTTTGAGGAATTATTAATGCACAAAACATTCTTTACACGACTTTAGTATATTATATTTCCTGACTTACAAGAAATATTGACAATAAAGTATTTTGAAGTAAGTCAAGAGATGTTTTACTTCAAGGTCGTGTTATGTGTAGTTAATATGCATTTTCCCTTATTGAGGTTTCTCTAATTCTGCCTTCTCTTTTGATTCTCCCGATTCCATTAATTGAGGCATTATCAACTCCTCTTTTTTCTCATCTTTCAGTGGTTCCTCATAAGCTGGCTTCTCCAATGGCTTATCGATTTTCTCTTCTTTCTTTTCAAAAGATTCCGACATGATAAGTTCGGGGACTTGCAGAGGCTTGCTAGATTCTTCTGGGACGGGTACAGCTGATCGTTCTTCTGGAACTTCAGGTTTGACTTCAGGGTCTACTCTCTTCTGTGGGCAAATTTGCTAAAATTAAGCCAAAAAATTGTTTTGCTTTATATAACCTTTGAAGAGTTGTGATAAAAACTTAAAATTCGAAATAATATTAGGTAATATTATTTTATTTCTACGACAACACAAAAATATACCAATTATATAGTCGCAAAGGCACAATAAAATGGTTATCTGAAATGACTCCAATTCTGTTCAACAGTTTTTAATAAATTTAGTCCCAACATCTTACTATTAGGTACCGGTATAACTTAGGTAAGTTGGTAGTTAACGTTATAATTGTTTATTTTCCGTACCTCAATAGGTGGATCAACGACTTTGTCAACGACAACATTAGGTACGACACCAACACTCTTCTCCTGCACGTCCACATTGGCCCGCTTGTACTCAATCTCTTCCTTAGCAGCTGGATCTGGCAGGATCGTGCAGTCAGCCTGATTGGTCTTTACAAAGAATGTCCTAGAGATCTTGAATCTGTCTAGAACTCCGTACGCGGCTTGCATGACTGCAATTGGGGCTAGTCTTTCACGTGTTAGCACCCAGGCGTTTTCTGTGAGGGGAAAATAAAGAATGTAATTAGCCATTTAATTTGTGTATTTTCGACTGTATTTTCAAGAATAAGAACAGCGGATAAAATTGTGAGTATATATTATTATGAATATATAGTCAAAATGGAAGTAAAAATTCGCATGGTCTGTGGTAGTCAACAACTCAGAGTGGGGTCAGTGTCACACACAATTTAGTGTTTTTGGGAAATTTCGAGTACAGATATCATAAATAGTAATACTATAAACCATTAACTTACGAGTATGAACAGGTCCAATGCCACTGCAAGACCATAGGACGGCGTAGTTGTCGTAATCAGTGCCCAATACTACGTATTCGGTATCGTACGGGATTGGCAGAGCTGAATACTTGACGATCATGCGACCTTCTCCTTCGGGTCCGATCATGGAGAGAGCACCGTCCATCACTCGTTTTAAGCCCGTCCTGGAAAAAATATGATTAGGATAGGGCTGAATTGGTCTGGAAATAACTTGAATTGAAACCTATTTAATATTTAGTTAAAATAATGTACCAGTGTGATATATCTATCGCTGCTTTTCAATAGTAGTTCCATGAAAAATTGATTCTATTTTGACTTATTACTGAGATTTATTCAGAAAATGCTATATTTTACTGAATTTTTTTCTTGGTTAGAATAAATACTTTAACTGAAGCCATCGATATGTATTAAACTATGAGTATTTTATTGTTGTAGTTTATTGATTATGAGAGTGTTATATAACGTGTGACAAAGTCTTTATAAACCAGTTCCCCCATTTTTAACCGACTTCAAAGAAAGGAGGATCTTCTCAATTCGACCATGTGCTACCTCGTGTATCGGTTCAAATTATTCGCTTTGACATGGACTTACCTAACTGTTTTAGTTATAGTCGGCTTTTTTTTACAAAAAAGTTATAATTATTATATGTTTATAACTTTTTGAGAATAATAGTAAACTTGACCTCAATAAAAGCGAATTTAAATCGGAATTGGATATTATTTAGCGGCAATACAGCGATTTAACAAATTACTTATGCTATGAAAACAAATCGTTTTAAAAATCATAAGATTTCTTGAGTTTTTATGTCGTTTTCATACATAATGCGTACTTCTTATACTTACAATGAATTGGTTATCTCGTTGGATACTAGGATTCTACCCTCGGGTGTAGCTTCGTATTTGGTGGTGACACACCGGCTGACAAGTTCGCTGACCGTGAAGTAGCGCTCAGCTTCATACCATGTGCCCAGGAAACCTTTCATGTTGAACGATGCCATGGGCTGTAGGGATTTTTACCTGGTTAGAACCTTCAGTTATAGTGGTATTAGCTATTTATATGGTTAGGTAGCGTTCTTAACCTAAATGATTTACGTTAATTATAATAACGCACACACTCATAGCCCCGCACTAGGGAAACCCTGTGTCGCGGGTGTTATGAATACACACATGGACAACCACAAATTACATACAAGCTTACGACAGAAATAAATGTAGGCCATATAAATATTACTCCGGCCCGGGAATTGAATCCGGGACCTTGTGTGGCAGACCAGTATGGTAACCGTTCCGCCACAGAGGTACTTAAATTAGCTGGATATCTTGTTCATTAACAGTACAAAATGAAGAAAGAATGTAGTTTAAAGCAGGTATCACTCTTACGATAGTATAACGTCGTCAGAGTGAATACCACGTCTGTGATTTCTATGTAATTTTTCAAGACGCATATAAAATAAATGTGTTGTAAAATGTGTAAACGCAATAATGTTTGAAGTTAGCATTTTAATTAGTTAAATTATACCTCTTTCAGATACTATATTACTTTAGTAATATATTCCCGGACACGTAATTCGAACCACGTAGCGTTTTCAATATTAAATGCCCTTAGCTTAAACAATGCTTGATTGATCAAGAACTATTTCCTTAAGTCCTTATTGAAAATTTGAACTTAAAAAAACCTAACCTAGAAAACTTTTTCTTCGATGATAACTATATTTTTATACTTTAGCCCTTTAAGGATAAAAATGCAAGGTGGCTCGAATTATGTGTCCGTGAGTGTATATTTGGACAAGGAGTTTATAAGTTTTTCGTCAACAAAAATCAGTAAAAACGAACTTTGTGACAACGCGTTTGCGGGGTTTTCTCTCTAAGGCTTCGATACGTCAACCCGTTCATAAAATTAAACATCAGAATATGATAGCACGTTGACTCCCAGGAACCCCGTTTTGCTATAATATGGATCTCAAAAAACCAACTAACTAATTAATAAAAATAAAAATGCTTTCATTTCCTTTGTAAAAAAATGAACTCTGAAATAAGGCGAGCGTCCCTGCCGCTCGGCCCAAGCAAAATGAACCGTATTAATACGGGAAAAATTTGAATTCCGGCTGAGCTAGTATCGACTATTTAGTACTATCCATGACGGGAATAAAATAGACTTCCTAAATTAAAACTTTATTACCTAACCTCAAGATATGTTTTATTAAATTAAAAATCCAAGATGGCATCTAAAGAAACGATCCAATAATTTAGCAACGTGCAGAAAACGAAAGTGGCTTGGATGCCATGGCATGGCACTGACCCAACCGGTCTGTTGTCTGTGGTCAGTGATCCTGCGCATTATATAAGTTGAACAACGCTGCGTAATGAACCGGGGTCAAGGATGATCGTCTTGTGAAGATGGGTCCTCTACAGACATGCTTGTAGTTATTAATAACTGTTTCTGAGTTCGTTTACTCAGATATCGTTTTTAAGAAAGATTTGTGACCATCCTAAATTAATACTTCTAATCCAGACGGGTGACTCAAACATGTTTAACCGTTTGTTATATAATCAAACTTAAACGGCTTAACAAATTTAGAAATTATGTATCATACCAGCTATAATTAGCACACAGGGTGTTGATTGACGTTAATGACCAACGGGTAGAAGCTCCTGTGGTATTATCTATATGATTATGCGAAAAGAATATAATGTAAACCAAATTGTGAATGACAGAAAGCTCTACATTATTATCGACATAAACGCTAATGAGATTTCACTATCAATATGTAATTAATTTAGTAAATGGGTTTCTTTTAAAACGATTTCGAAAAGTCGATTACAACGTAAAAAGAGAATACCAAGAACGCTACCAAATTTAAAAAAAAGATTTTTTTTAATTTTTAAGCCTACACTTACCTGATAATCAGGGCACCAGCCCAGTGAAGGAATTTGGGCCTGCGCCGTTACGAGAAAAGCGAACACAAACAGCCTCCACATGTTGAGAGTGACTAGAAGACCAGGAGAGGGCAGAAGACGACTCGGGAATGGAGTCCGGGCCGTCGGGAGCCGCTTTTAAACCCTCGCAACCCTTCTACAAACCGGTCTGGAGCTTCTAATGGAGCGCCTTATCTATGAAGGGAGTCATATGTAGTGTGGTTTCATACTCAGGAATCTTACCTATATTGAAACATTTGTTTTATGACTGTGTAATAAGGATTTGTATAGTTGAGGAATTCCAAATTATGATGAATTTATACAGCAAAATAAATGTCGTGAGTATTTTACACAGTACAATAGTGTGTAAGGGGTACAAGTTTTTTTTTTAATTAATAAAGTCAAATTACAATTATTTTGTCATCGTACTTGCTAACAAAGGTTTTGTTAAAAAATGTTTTAATTTATGTTATTTTTTATTAAAAGCCAGAGTTTTTTATAACATCAAGTGACGGGACGACCAAGTCGTGCGCTTGATGGTAAGCTACACGCCTGTCCATAACAGTTACAGTGCCACTCAGAGCTTTAAGTTGCAAAGATCTGAGGGGCGCTACAACTGCGCCCGTCACCCTGAGACATAAGTTGACAAGTCCCATGTGCCTGTAATTTCACCAACACCCTTACACTTCAAAACTGGAACACAGTAATGCTGACTGAATGCTGAGGTAAGGTGGCAGTACTTCCCTGGACGAACTCTTTCACAAGGACCTCTACTCAGTAGCAGTATAGGTGCTTGTGAATGTGATATGTGCATAGTTCCTAAAGATGAAGCAAGTCCCAAAAATTTTATGAAATTTTAATTTTGCAATATTATTATGAAAACAAGAAGAAAATAATGTTTCAGAAGAAAGTACCGTTGCACAAAGTACCAAGTACCAAGTTCAGAAGAAAGTAATATAACTAGACAAAGCTAACGTATACCATGGCAGTACCTTTAGCTGATTTATTATTAGCCTCAGTACCTGTAATGAATTTTGCAGGTATCCTTGTTAGGAGGCTACATGTGTGTGTTAATGGCGATTCTTTGTTTGCTTTTTATATTCCCAAGAGGTTCAACGAATGCATGTCTGGATGTCTCCACGATGGTCACGGTTTTTTGCGGACGATGGGAAAATAATATGTGGAAAGTTCACGCCATTGTTGTCGCCATTGTTATTTTACACTCTGACATGGATTAATTCATTTAGCAATAATAAGCTGACATCTTTAAGAACATTCGGCGATATTAACATCTAATAATATACTTGATGATTTTGAAATCGGTTAAAAAATATATTTCGGTTTTTATTAGTTAGTAAAAAATAGACTCCATTCGCAACCTTGCTGATTACAGCACGGCCACAACTGCAAAATGACATCTTTTCAATAAAGAAGTTTAAAGATCCCACAAATTAAATTAGTCGACAACTTTTTTATGCTTAAATAACTATATTTATGACTTTCATGCAACAGTATCTATTCATGCGCATGTCGCGTTGGATTTTGTTAGAAATTTTGTCATTCATTTTAAGTCTTAAGTAACCAATAATTAACAATGATTGGTTACCTAAGACAGTTCAGATATTATAATAAGATTTTCGCACATTGAAATTAATACCGCCACTGAACGAAATTGTAACTTTTTAATGACGTTACAATAATTATTATTTATGTTTATTGCTCCTTAACTGATAATTATAATATTGATAAATTATATCACAACATGCAATATAGTAGACCTACTTGTTTATTTACGATTTCCATCCCTATCTAGCTAGCATTAGCCATCCTTTGATTGTTCTGATGTTGCCCTTTTTAAATGTCTTTTATTTCCATTTTGTTTAGATCCCTGTCACTATTCTTTTATATACATAAATAATCTCTTGCAACGATCTCTATTTTACCTTTAGAGAGATGCAATATTTCTTACAGGATAGTTTTATTGTGTCTATAAATCAAGTCGTTCTCGAGTACTTGCTCTGCGGCTATATGTAAATTTACTTTTCCTTTCTAAGCACAAGTTTGAATGCAAATTGTGGCTATATTTAGATCTTGATTGACTTGTTTATATTTACTTAGGTAGCATCTACTTGACCTTGTTTTCATATTGCCTGGTTACTTATAAATTGTTTCATATATGTTTTAGTTTTCTTTGGCTTGTTTTTTTTTTAGATATTGCGTATATATTTTGTACTCTTGGTATTAAAAAGAAACTAGTTTGTTATATATATTGAGTAGCAGTAGAGCTCCTTGTGACAGAGTTCGTCTTAATTACTTTACTTTACTCTATTACTGCGTTTCGCTTTTGAAGGGTGAGGGTGCTGGTGAAATTACAAAAACGTCAGACTTGTCAACTTATGTTTCAGGGTGATGCAGGCAGTGGCAGTACCCTTCAGATCTTTGGACAGGCGTGTCGCTTAAAACTAGGAGACTTGTTCGTCCCGTCACTTAGTATTATAAAAAAAAATTAATACAATGATCGGATACAAAGGTATTTTACCTTCATTCTAACCACGTTATAGCGATGGTCGCTGGTTCGAGTCCAGTCGGATCGAAGGAATTTTCATTTGTGTTCGATCTTTGTATTAAATAAGTGATCATATGTTAAAAATGTATTTATCACATGAAAGTGATAAAAATAACACGACTTACAAGAAATAAATGATGTAACAGGTATTATGTCAAATTGTGTAATTTTTCTTTAACATTTAACAGATATAGACTAATTTCATTCGTAGAAACTATAAACCGGTGTCCTGAAAAATTTGCAGACATGGCTTTTTACCTACACCAAAGGTGCGATTTTTCGACGGTTAAGTTATTCTTTAGTTGTGTTTATTTTAATTGGATATTGTAGTTATTGTCAGATTTGCGATTTTAGGAGATTCTACAGAATATGTGTAATCAAGCTTACATACTTACATATCAAATTATTTTCAACAGAAGTACAGTTATCACAACTCTAAAAAAGCGTTGAAATGTGATAACAGTGTTCAAACGAACTACTGGCCACATACCTATACCAGGACATTTAATTTGAATTTGAATGAAAAAATAATGACATCAATCGTATTTTGTTTTCGATTAAACGTTCTGGTATAATATGTGGCCAGTGTGGTTCATATGAACGTTGTTATCATAATTCGACAAAAACAAAGATCTGCAACAAGCGCATAGAAAAATTCCTAAGTTCCGCTAGTTCGTTCCGTGGCTTAGTTGGCATATTGTTTGCCACGGTTTGCTCGAAGACGTTGGTTCGAACCAGCCGGGGATATTTTCTTGGTGTTTGATCTTAATATTCATAATTATAACAAACTAGTGAAGTAATTTCACAAAAATAATGGAGTATCATGGTGATCAAACCTCGTGACATTCAAATTCAAGCGAATCCTCCTACTATTTGTGAACCGATTTCAATGGTTCCTTGTTTCTGTATTTTTTTGTACCTCAGCAGTGGTCTGATTCAAATTTTAAGAAAATATTCCATCTCGAAGGGTAGCAAGTTAGGGCATGAATCCGATTTATTGAATTTCACCCAGTTTCCGTTAACCAATAAAGCTTGCCTAAATAATTCCACAAACTTTTGAGTTCGGTTTTATTTTTTTAATAAAAAAGTTATATGTAACAAACATCAGTTCTCTTAAACAAATTGTTTGATGCAGTTGTGTAAATAGGGTGCATTTTTTAATAAGTTTCTTCGGCCAAGCCACCAGAACTCATAGGCAAAACTGTAATTAATTTTAACTCTAACGATTATCACAAAAGCACATAGGAATGTTCCCAGCGGCGAGCAACAAAACTTAAAGTCCATCTGCCTACCTACCGGTTTTGCAGTCCTGTCTTACGCCTGCCTTTTTGTTCTCTATCTCTCTTTTCTATTTTTATATTTACCTGTAAGGATTAAGGCTTGGTGCAAACTATGCTAGTCACAACACACTACATTTTGATGGCCTCTGTGGTCGAGTTGCTTGCACGTCGGTTTTCATGGTGACGCCATCTTTTTAAACTAACTTTCCTATATTGTACCGGATCTGGGTGTTTGTGGTACCGTCTTTGTTTCCGATTTCCATAACGCAAGTGCTTCAATTACTCGCTTTGGGATCAGAGCAACGTACCTATGTGATGTTATCTAATATTTATTTATTTGTTTAGTAGCTGTAGGTTTGATGGACAATTCATTTAACATGAAGAACTCTGTTGCTCTTAGAAATTTAAGAAACGTCTGGCTCCATATTGTGTATACCATGTATATGTGTTTTCAGTGCTTATGTTTTTAGTATTCTGGCACCCTAACTTGAGACTAGTTAATTATCATATCAACCGGAAGACGTCCACTGCTGAACATAGCCCTCCCCCAAAGATTTCCAGACTAGTCGATCGGACGCGGAGTGCATTCATCGATTACCCGTCACCCTTACCAGGTCAACCGTCCATCTAGTAGGAGGCCGTCCCACAGAACGCCTTCCGGTTCGTGGTCTCCGTTCGAGGACCTTTTCGCCCCAACGGCCGTCAGTTCTTCGAGCTATGTGCCCTACCCACTGCCACCTCAACATGCTAATCCTTTGAGCTAAGTCAGTGTAAAGTAAAGTAAGTAAAAACCATTTTGAGACCAGGTAATTGATAGCATTTTTCATAAAAAAGATTATTTTTTATTTCTTTAATTGTTGGTCAGAAAATCAACAGCCATATTTAAATTAACTTGGACTATTAAGTTAATTGGTAAAGGCATGGTCCAGTTTAATACGAAATCTACCTGAATAATGTAAGTTACTACTTGACTGAAGATTGTGACTCAAGCTCATTCAGAATATTATAACTTTATTTTTATTGATAAAAGATCGAACAAACACAAAGAAAAATTCCTTCGATCTGATTGGACTTGAACCAGTATCTGTTGCCTTATCGTAGTTACAGATGAAAGTTTTTTTATCAATAATAACAAAATAATGGAGCATTTAAAAAATATATATTTACTATACAAAATACAGAGTGCTTAAATCGTCGAGTTACTCGCCTGGCGACTAGAGACAGTGTAAGTCAATCCTAACTAGGCCAGCTTGTTTTTGCAAATTTGCTTTGCATGAGCACATAGGTAGGTACCACCTAATTATGGTCATGTGTTTTTATGTGTGCTGTTTATGGCAATCTCCATATGGTGATGTACTTGTTATAGGGATGTTCTATCAACTTTTACTTTTCTTTCTTTTGCAGTCTGTAACGGCATTGTAGAGTTGTTTTTTGTAAGTGAAGTTCATTTCTGTGTTGTTTCTAAGGTTAAGCAAACGAAATAGAAACAAGTAATTTTACTTGAATTACAGTACCCAGTAGTTAATATTTTGTTCTTGGTTTTGTGATCAGGGTCGAATTTTCATTACGAAACTTATTTCATGCTTGTTGGAATTGATATCACGAAGCTATTTTCAATATGTAATTAGGAAAAAAATTTTGTCGTCACATCTTTAGGAACTATGGTACCGGTGGCATCTGGGTAATTTTTTGCAATGCATAATGTTGTTACACAAATGTTAATACACAAAAAAAAAAATGTCTCCAAAACGAAGACGTTGATAGATTCCCGAAAAGAAAGCCTATTGATGCATCAAAAATTATTCTCTGAATAGAAACTGAACACCCACATAGATATAATACGCTAGTTTCCCGTTGCATAATATATAATGTACATAATAATATTAGTTGTCTCTAGTTTTATCAAAAAATCGCGCGACTCGCGAAGCTATTCAGTTTTATAAACTTAATGCATGCATTATTAAATTAGATGTTTACACGTGAAACATGAAATTAATGTCAGAAAATTAATTTTATGACACTAATTTCGTAATGTAAATTAATAAATTATAAGATTGAACGCTCTTAGGCCCAAGAGTGTTTTGAAATATTTTGCGCTTTTATATTGCGCCTCCTGATATTGTGCGCCCCTAGCTCGCATCCTAGGGAGCCTAGTGGTAAATCCAATAATAGATCTATTATGCCTGAGTTATACTTTTGAAAAGCATTTTATGATCATTAATATCATAAGTGACGGGTTGGCAAAAAGTCCTTGCAATTTTTGCCACTAGCTAACTTTAAGCAAAAAAGATACTTTTTTCTTTTAAAACGTTGTATTGTCTATGGTCATTTTAAAAATAATATTTCAATGCGCACCTTAAGAAAAGCAGGAAAGTTTACAGTTCAAGTAAAACGTCCGAAAAAAAGGTGGCGCATTGTATCATGATAATGTAAAACTCCACATATTTTTGTTTTCTTTATTAATGTTTACTTGTTTCGGTCTTTACATAATTGTAATAATTTTATTTAAAAAAAACCGACATCAAAAGTTCGTGGAATTACATATATTTGCCAAGTTTTATTGAAATCGATTACCGGAAAGTGCGCGAAACCGTTTGCTACTCTTAGAGGTGAAATATTTTCTTCAAATTGGAAAGGGACCAATATTGAGGTACCCTCTTTCCAACAAAAAAAGAATCATCCAAATCGGTAATAGACATAAAAAAATACAGTCGAATTGAGAACCTCCTCCTTTTTTTAAGGTGGTTAAAATTATTTTAATGGATGCCAATTCTTAATTCAAATTATCAAAGTTGTGCGAATTTGAACAAAACAATTTTTATGATAATCTCAGTACAGAGTACTAAAAAAACCGACTTCAAAAGCACGTGGAAGTCTATTTGCTAAGTTTCATTGAAATATCCCCTAGTTCGCCACTATACAGGGCTTGATACTGGAGATAATAAAAATAGGTGCTCACTACGACAAAGTATACTACTCAAAGTATATCGAGAGAAAAACGCCTTGAATTGGAGAAATAGCAAAATCAACTAAATAATTGCTAAAAGTAATTGCTCCTAAATTAAAGTTAGGCGCTATTTATAAAAATGAATCTTCATGCGTGAACAGCCACCCTTTGAGGTGGATGATTTTCTTCAAAACAAAATGAAATGGGACCACTATGGAAATACCCCCTTTCCAACAAAAAAAGAATCATGAAAACCGGTTCACAAATACCGGAGTTATCGCGTAAGATACATACAAAAAAAATAAAAACAACAAAAAAGAACATACAGCCGAATTGAGAACCTCCTTCTTTTTTGAAGTCGGTTAAAAAGAGAGTTCTAAAATTATCCGAAAGATGGCAAAAGATTGTAGACAATGGTCTTATTGTACGACAGTATGGCTCATACATATTTGATTAGTTTTTTTAATATTTTTCATTTGTACTTTGATATCGTCACAAGGTCACGCAATAATTTTTTTCATTAGTAATAAGCTCACTTTTATCTACGATATGACATGCTGGATAGTTCACGAGGTTAGGACCTATTTATCTAGATGACGCCAGTCGATTCTGACCTTAAATATCGGGAAAATATAATCCAGCAAAAGAATTCCACTTCTCAACCCTACTGTGTTGTGGCGACACAGTTCAGTATAAATGGAGTACTTTGTGTTAACACAGAGTATAGAGTTCTTCGCATTTCCTTACAGGATACAGAATATTAGTTTTAAATACTGAAAATATATTTAGGTTCAGATAACATCATTAAATATTCAATGCACAATGTATTGTCACGACTCGGCAGAGCCATTTGCGTATTAAGCGTGGAAGTAAAATGTTACGTGTGTAAATAATTCCAAACGCTGCACGCTGCACGGTTAGAATGTTTCTGTCCTAAGAGTACATAATTCCAGGTAGTGCTGTAGATATCGCATATCAGCATAGCATAATAAGACAATTGTGGTAACTTCATACAAACGTAGCAGCGTGGCTTGCATGTGTGTACACCTACCGCGCGCCGTGTATGGAGGCACACATTGGCCTAATCTCGCGGTGCACTCGCATTGAATAGTGGGTCGTCACATCCGCTATTAATTATAGGTTTGAAGCGATCGCTCGGTGTTTTAAAAAATGACTTCAAATAGTAAACGTGTTTATTGTTGTGTTTGTGGTAGTTTGAACAAGAGTGGCGCAAATTCAAAATTGTTCAGCATTTAATTTCTAATTCATAATCATACACCATAATCAAGCCAATCCGCGACACTGGTATAAAAAAAAACAATTTATAAGGTAACTACTGCATTTAACAAAGGTTATATAATGAAACATAATATGGACACACCAGCAAAATTTAAAATTGGGTCATTGATATTTTTTATTAATTATTCTTGTTTTTTTTTAAATATAAGTGCAAATTTGACCTCCATCTCACCTGATGGAAAGTGCCGATGAAGTCGATGATGGAGCATGCACACCTAAATAATGCCTATTCACTCTCGCCTTGAAAAGGTCCAAGTTATAACGTTTAGGGAACAAGTCTGCAGGCAGAGAAATTCCACTCCATAGCCGTTCGCCATATAAACGTGGAAGCGTAACGCTTCGTGCGAATCTTTGGAATATCCACAACATAGGGGTGGAACCCAGGCCTACGCCTAGTCCCCCGATGATGGAAAGGGGAAGGCGGAATTAAATTGTGTAATTCCATCGCACACTCCCCGTGATACATCCTGTAAAATACCGATAAGTAGGCAACTTTACGGCGGTGTTCAAAGCTTTGCAGCTTCGCCTCTACTAATTCCGAGTCACCTATAAGCCTCTTGGAACGATTGTCAATTGAATCCAAAGTAGCCAGTTGATATGTAACAGAACCATCCTAAAGGCGGCAGCAGTACCTATTCCATGCACGACCGGACTTATGCTTGGTACAACTGAAGCAACTGTCCCGGTGTAAAGTAACGCCTCACCCTGGAAGGGTGCCAACTTTCTTTGCTGCATTTTTGGCCATGGATTCAACGTATCTGCCGAAGTTTAAATTGGACAACAGGTCCATTCCAAGTAGCTGGAGACAGTCGGCTATCGGTATGGACATA
Organism: Hyposmocoma kahamanoa; assembly: GCF_003589595.1. Lineage (NCBI taxonomy): Eukaryota > Metazoa > Arthropoda > Insecta > Lepidoptera > Cosmopterigidae > Hyposmocoma > Hyposmocoma kahamanoa. The sequence goes on along the minus strand of NW_020653851.1, from coordinate 19,079,056 downwards.
CGAAAAGCAGGAGTCAGCTCAAAGGGACTCAGTTTTGTGGATTGTGTAATAAATATTCTGAAATTCTTGCCCTAAACTTATTTTACGTCTAATTAAAATAAAAATAATAAATCATTAATATTTCTTCACTTTACACCAAGATTATCAGCCTGGACACGCAAAATTTACGCATGAGATGTTCACCTTTATATCAAAAAAGCACTAGAATACTGTGATGAACACTTTGATTTCTATAAATTATGATTACAACCTGTAATGTAAATACGAAATAAATAAATAAATAGTCAAAATTACCAATTTTAAGACAGATACTATTTTTAATTTTTACCTAAGTTACGACAAGGTTATGACAAATCTTAGTGACGTATATATATTTTTTTGTAAATGTTGCACAACGGAACGTCATTATCCTAAGTTTGTTTTATATATCTCAGTATTAAATAGGAAATGAAACTATTTTTCCCGGATTTGACAGTCAACCGTGGCCATGGGACCTGCAAAGGGCCCGAAACGTCGCGTCGGTTTGTTTGAAAAAACAAATATACGCGATTTAAATCCGGAAAAATAGTCTCAGTATTAAACTTAAAGAGTTGTCAGATACTGATTATATTAAATTATCATATAATAACGTAACGACTATTATAATAGTTGCAAATAAATATAATTTCAGTACCCAACTATCGGACTTTTTGTTATCACCGCAGCGCGCCGTGGCAGCACTTACCGTGTGACGGTGTGACCTCCTTACACCGTCATCCCACCTTTTTGTATCGCCTCTCTCCATTCGTATTGTATCGTTTTTCTTCTTCTACTCATATTTAAATTTAAAAATTTGAATTGTTCCATTTTCCTTCGCATTCTGATTTTATTTCTTTCGACGATCACTCCCTGCTTGACCGCGATAGTGGACAGAACTACTAAACCAAATTGTCTAATTTTTTGTTATTTTCAAGTTTAATCATAATACAATCAATGTAAATCATGTATCGACCATAATAAACGAATAACAGTCTATCCAATATCTGTAATTCAACATAATACAACCCGATAAGGGGTAAGTGCCTAAATTCAACATCTACCAATTTTAGGTTTAAGTTAGGGGTGTTTTTTTTTAATTAATATGCTGTATTCTACATTTACCTTTTATTTGTTACAGTTTTATTTTACCCTTTTACTTCTATATTATGACATCGTAAAATAAATTTGTGGACCGGAAGTTTCCTCTTTTACTACCGTGACGTGCTGGGCACGGCTAGTTAGGGTTACAACCCTTTCAAACGTAAGTGCCGGTGTGTTTTCACAGGTTAATTGAGTAGAACCATAAGACGAGGAAGAAATGGGTAGATACCGTTACAGGTACAGTTAGGCATTCGATGACTTCGGTGACCCAGCAGTTAACACTGTTGATGCTTTATAAAGAGGTCCCAAATATCAATCCTGACAGAATCTGATTATGAAATGACTGTTTCCGTAACGTTTTCCAGTTTTACTAAGTTTCTGACTAGGGAAAATTTGTAGGAATTATTAATTGGTGGGGGGTTTTTACAATTGTTATTACAGTTATTTTTCTACTATGATTTATTTATGCTGTCCTTCTCATTTATACACAGAATACAACTTTCAACGTCTGTGATATGGTACGAAAAATACGAGCGCGAGATTAAATGTGAAGATCGTTTTTAGACTTGTTTTTACTAAAAGTATCGAATACGCGATTTCATTTGACTTTAATTAATATTTGTTTTTTTCATCTTCGATTTCTCTTTGTTATAGGCTTTTTCTCTCATTGAAATCGAGCGTTTAAATATATAATGTAATGTTGGAATTACAAAATTATTATTATTTTTTACCTCAAGTACAACTAAAGCACATACCATAAAGCGAACGAAGCTAGCTAACTTATTTACTTTAACGAAGCAACCGACTATGCCAGCTAAGCTAACTTAGCGTGGCTTTTGGGATCGTGACTTAGTTTAGTTAACTAGGTTAGCTTAGTTGGCGGTGCGACCATGGACCCTGGACCATGAGGCCATGGCCTCATTCTGCGAGGAAGTGATGGCGCAGAAGGAGACCGCGGAGTGTAGTCGAGGGGACGATCCACTCTCGGCTCCGAGCCGCAGGAGGAGAACGGGGCGAAAAAGGTGGCCCTGTGCCCACCTCTTCCGCCTTCTGCTTCATTCTGCCGCTCGGACACAACCCGCCACAAGGTGCTTGGAGGAAAACCCCCGGAGTTTTAGTGGGTAGGCCTCTCTTTTTAGAGAGGAGTTTCCACATAACCCTGCGCCTCCCCCGGGCGCGGGGTATGCGTAACGCATTTCTAATTAATAAAATCTAAATTTTTAACCCGGGTTAAGAAAAAAAAGGTGTGAACCGAAATAAGAATAGATGCCCTGGCTACGTGAGCTAAGCTAAGTTAGCCTAGCTTCGTTCGCGGCGTGGCCTGCGCTTAAACTACAAACAAATTTTTTATCTTATACGTATTTGTTTCCCTTGCATTCTCTATATATACCTATGTCATATATGTATACATAAATGTTGAATATAACGGTCATTAAAACATGACGTGTCTGTAAGTTACTTTGTTTTTGTAAAAGCCTTTGTAATACTTTATTGTAATAAATAATAATATTAGTTAGCCTACATAGTAGTCCCACTGCTGGGAACACGCTTTCGCAATAAGAGGGCTTGGACTGTAGTTCCCATGCGGGACCAACGTCGATTGAGTACTTCAAATTCCTTTACATTTCTCACGATGTTTCCTTCACCGAAAAGCACATGGTAATTTTGAAAAAAAAAATATTATTTATACTATTAACATTCTAGTGCATACTTTCTCAAAGTACTTTTCTACGGCCCCACTGAGCGCTGAAGCAATTGGAGGGCTTTGATGCTGTCCAGAGGATGCAACCGCATTTTAAAAAACCTGAATTATCTATATAAACTACACTATGTGCAATTTTTTTTCCTTCTGATTTTTTGTGTTAAGTTAGTACAAAAAATACGTTTTTGAATTATTTTTTTTTTGTGGTGGTGGGCGTTGAATTTTTTTCTTTTATATTGTCTAAGTGGAAAAAGTTTGGGAATCTATGCTTTAGTGTGATTTATAATATTATTAAAATGAAGCTAGTACTTACCTGAACAAATGTCTTACTGAAACCTGGCTTCCAACTGACTGAAGAAATAAGGCTTCTTAGGTGATCGCCACGTCACTGGTAATCCAATATACGGAGAAGCAATACAGTTCTGTGTAAATGTTTTGCGAAGAATGTAGAATAAATAAATTAAGTCATAATAACGTTTCCTGTGGTGTACCTACTCTACGTACTGTCCCTTATTAATGTAAATGTAAACGTACCTCTTACATTTGTCGTAAAGCAGGGTTTTGGGTGTTTTACAGGTTATGAAATCATGTTATCTTCTGGCATTGACCTACGGTAGGTCAATGTCTTCTGACTATATTTTTATTACCAAGATAGGTATTTATTTTCTTTGACAATTATCATGATAATTATTCGATGTAATCTGACAGTTATTCAAGCCAATTCATAGTCTAGTTAATTTTTAACTGAAGATGACACACAGTGAGAAACTAAATAAACACGAAGAAAAATCTTTGGGAAAACGATTTGGTTTGTTACTTTTTTGTGATTGACATTATCACTTTGAATCCTGGTAAAAGGACGATTTTTATAGTGTGCTAGACAACCACACCAATTCATTATCATCCTCATCATCACCACATCAGCCGGACGCGACGCGATCCATCGGTTACCCGCCGCCCTTACCAGGTCATCCGTCCATCTAGTAGGGGGCCGTCCCACTGTACGCCACACCAATTAGTTGGTATCAAACTAGAAATTCCTGTACTATGAGTGTACCAGAGGAAAGGAATTCACTCTGGGGCACACAACCCAGAACACACCCGGAACAGATCAGAACCAACTTAGAAAAGTTTTTTTTTGAAACCTAGCTTTCTTCCCATTTCTCTGTTTTACGCCGCTGCACGCTGAGTCCGCTGCACGCCTAAAAGACTGGATCTTTTAGGTGCACATCTAGCTCGTCTCTCCATCGACGCTTTGGCCTGCCGCATGTCGTTTCTGTATTTGGGGATCCATTCTGTGGTAGCCTTCGCCCACGACTCTTCCGATATGCGGAAATTAGTATTTTTTTATATTTTATTCGCAAAAATGGTGTCTAGTGACAAAGACAAAAGTACAATAACGGATAGATTCCGCCTAATTTAAAACAAGAAGCAAAATTTCTCGCTGAAATTATGTTTTGAGCTAAGAGCAAGCAAAAATACAAGAAAAATTATGATTACTAGTTCTATTATAGATTCTCATTTCATTCACTAGCCTTTTAATATTTTACCGCGCGTTGTTTGACAGGGATTACCTGACTCGGATATAATACAGGACTTCGCTGCGCTCGGCTTTGTAACTCTCGCGTCCGGCAATAATATACTTACAGAAGATTTAGACCCGAAAAATTAATGTCATTTCCAATTTCATATGTAATTTGTTTATTCATAGAATAAAAGGCTTTTATAATTTTTATCTTGGTGCTGTAGACTGTAGAATGTGTGTGTGTGTGTGTGTGTGTGTGTTTTGCAGATTTGTTTACTGCTGGATCTAACAAAGTCCAAGTGGTTTGAAATAAGAATGCTTAGTTTAGAAGGGATTGTGAATAAAATTAACAATATTGGCGTGTGTAACTAAAATATTCTCGTTATTTAATTTACTACGGTAAGAACACAATTTTACAGAATGTTAATGTTCTAAAAGATATCTACAAAAATTGTACACTAAGTGAAAACTTACAAAATACTCTTTAATTTACAATTAACAGAGAAATATCAATATCAAGTTCAACAATATTAAGTTAAGCTTTTTTTTCATTACAATTAAAAAACTTACGTCTACTTTTAATTATTTACAATTTAAATGTTAATAACGTCATGTTTATTTTTACATAATAATATTTCGAATCTGTGTGTAAAATTTTTGCTGATTTTTGCAAAATTTATGGCGGATTATGAGATGGAAAACGTTATATATGTATATTTAAATTACACATTGTAGTTGGTCTTTTATAGTTCAAATTTCAGTCGATATTTCGCAATTTCTGTAGATTCTACATATGACACGAGCACTGCGTGGCATATGTTGAATATGCTTTATGTGGCATCAGAATTTGGGACATAATTGATATTCGCATAGTTTTGGGACATTATATATTTATATAGACCCGTTTTGTGAACGCATAGAATTTCTTCTAAAAGTGCATTACTTTAACTATTGAGGAAAATAATTTTGTAGGTATGCCTTTGTAACATTTCCAATTTACCACATCTTTTTTCTCTAATCTGAATGGAGTTTTTTTAAACACTGAAAATTCAGTAACACGGCTACCTTGGCATTGAAGGAATACCAACAAAGTCGTATCCCAACAATACATAACTTATACTACGGAATTATTATCCATGTTAAAAGATTTTGCTCGAGTTTAAACGTAGTCGTTACGGGTCATACAAGTTCAATTTAATCAAAAGTTTTGATTAATTTATTACTGTCATATTATTAATTTATTTCATTTCTGTCTATAACAGACAAGAAAACTGAATTTTAAGTTATCTCAGGAGAAAATATACTTACCTGCAGGCATCGAGTATATAACCAGAAATAGAGACGAAGTGTCATTTAATTAGTGCGAAAACTATTCTGCCTAATCATTACGTGACAACTGCGCTTCGATTGGCCTGCCCAAATTCGAAACAATTGACAGGTATCGTCAATAGTTTCACTTCAATTGACCAGTTTAACTTGAGCTTTGCTATAATTTGAAAAATTGAAAGAAAATTGAAAAATTACATTTAATTACCGATGAAATGTGATTCCGTTTGTTTTATAATTAAATGTTTTGCTGTTTTTCCCACACCACCGAATGGAATAGCACTGCTAGAGATATTATCTTTATTACAATAAATAAGAAATATTCTTGGAGTATACGGAGACGCACACACAGGTCAGTTGTTGGCGCTGTACTATTTCAGCTTTCTAATTTCTGATTTCAGCGCAAACGAGAGTTGATGTTTAAAAGTGATATAAGGCCCATTTACGTGATAAGTTGCCAGGTACGGGCGGCCCGTATTTCGTCTCTGTTTCGTCTCTATTTCTGGTTATATACTCGATGCCTACAGGTATCTATCTATAAGAAGTTTTGTTTTTCATATTATAGTAAACATAACCTAGGATGATCCCTGTGACACTTCATTTGACGTTTGTCATAGAGGTGAGGTAAAGTCGATAGATTTTTAGAGTATGGATTTTAAAGCAAATGTTCTCTCTTATAATTTTATTTTTCTGATGTATTCTGAGCGATATATAGATGTGTAAAGTATTTTGTGTTATATTGAAGACATAAAACATCACAACTTTAATTCAACTTTAAATTTCTAAAAACATTTATCATATTATCAATTTATGTGTTTCAAAAAAGTAATAACACTGACATGTCCATTCATTGCCCATGATTAAAATTCATACTTTAACAATGAATAGACGCTCTATACATTTTTTCATTAAATTATCGAAAACTTTTTATCGATATACCTCATCTCTAGCAAATGCAGTCTAATGAAGTACCTTTGCACGTTGTCGTAAAAAATTAATGAATTTTTCCTTTGTTCTGGTTCTTTTATAAATATTTTGTGATTGGGATTTGTCTTTATTTTTAATATACTTTAGCAAAGTACGTCGTAAAGAACATTGTTTAGAACGCACGTAAAAGGTAGCACTTTACATTTACCGCGGTACGGGACGGAAGAAAATTTCTTGTTAACTGAATTGTGCATAGTACAATGAACTGGCCATTGAGTAACGTACAAACTAATACGATACGGTAGCTGCGGTAATGCGTCCCAAGACTACGCGAGAATTCTGCGGAAGACGCGCGACCTTATTATTTGGTCCGTATCTAGTCTGTGCCTTAAATAATTGACTTCTAGTCATAGTTACAAAAATTCGCTTCTATCGAATTCAATTTCGTAATGTAAATACAGCCTTAAAAGAAATTTTGTCTGAACGTTTAGTTAGGTATACTTCAAAATACTCGAAACAGAAATGGTAGAATCTTTCAATATCATTTTGGCTACCTATTTTGAGTCAGAGTGTTCAATTAACTTTTGATTAAATTGAAGGTGTAGGCCTTTTTACGTATCGCATTGAGGAGTTTTTGTTGGGCGTTTTGTCATGCATTGTCGACTTACTACCTAAATTATTTACATGTGTCGAAAAATGGAAAACCCAATGGAAGACGTTTTCAATGCCTAAAATAAGCATAGAACATTTATCACATAATCTAACGATCGAAATCACAAATCTTAAAAGTAATATTGTTCCCCAATTATTTAAAAAAGTACGTCAATACTTGACGACAACACACAAAAAAAACAAACTAAATCAGGTATAACGATAGGTAACGTTCGAAAGAAATTAAAGCGATTCGATTTTTAACCTATGTTTTGAACAACACGATGGTAACTTTTGTTGATACGTTTTAAAAAATAAAACTTGCATTGGAAATAGTTAAATAAAATGGAAAAGAACCAGCTGATCCAAACAAACAAACAACAGGTAACGCACGAGACGATTTCGCGGCATAAAATTAAACAAATGAGTATTACAATATGGGGTTGCCGGAAAGTTTGATATAATTTGAACAATTATTGACAAATACATTTTTCATTTTAAATAGGCTAATGGTTTGGTATCGAACGGCAAACATCTCTTTATTTAATGGTAAAATAAAACTTAGAAGGTATCCAACATCCAGCAATAACTATTAATAATAGTATAAAAATAACTGGCCTCAGTAATGTGTTCGATAATAAAAGCGGATTCGAAAGGATTTAACAAGCTAAAAGTACTGTTAAGACAATAAAAATATCCTTTGACAATAACGCCAGAAGCTTCGTATTAATACTAAAGTAGTAAAATTAATCCAAAAATAAAGATATTCAAGCATTATTACAATAGTATAAAGAGGAATTACTGAAACTGTTAAGGAAAGTCGAAGTTAGCAACTACAGTCATGAGATTATTAAATTGGTACCTACATACTTTAAGTTTAACAATTCAAAATCAATTCAGGTCCCTTTAATTTCTCTTAATTGTACACCAAACAACTTTAATGCTTCACAAATCTTTGGTGCTTATCCACATTGCAATCGGCACGAACGAATAGAAGAAGGTATCTATTAAATATACGTACAATATAACGAACACATTGCTTCTTTATTTAAGAAATTACATAGAGCGATAAAATCTAATATTGAGATTGAAAAATGTCATTGAAAAGCTGCGAAATGCGGAGTCAGATGCTGCATTGGAACAGACACAAAGATACAGTTTGATTTTTGATAGAATTTTTATCAAGGGCGTGATCGCGTTGAGATCGTAAACAGAATTTTGTGCGGGGTAGTTTACGTTTTAGTGGAAGCACCAAAAATTTTCCTTAATTCAACGAATTGACATGATTCACCTAATGCTAAGTTCCAATTCTGACTAGAACCTTTATCTCTATACTTGGTACAAGTAGAAAGACTATGCAAAACCATATTTAGCGTCACTCTGTGGTTCAAGATACTGTTTAAATTAGGAGGTAGTTCAAGTGACAATCGTGATTCACGGTACAAACTTCGCAACTTTTCTTTGACTATGTCTATTTTCTATTCTTAAGGAATTATTAATGTGTCGGTGGCTTTTAAATAATATTTACCCTAAGGATACATCTTTCAAATAAATACTATCTCGGAAGGTTTTGGTCCCGGATTATAATTTTTAAACAAATTATAACAATTTGGACCCATTCGGCAAACATGTGATTTTATATAGTCGTTTAGCATCATATCCACAGAGACCAGTGAATGCCTTACTATGAGTATCGCTCTGCGATATCACATGTCTTACAACTAAACACTTATCATTATCCTTCTTAATCACATATCACAATTGAGCTCTCGAATCGAGAGAAAAAAATTTCAATGTCCAAAGTTACGCGAGCGCCTGCGTCAAATAAGCGGCTGTCATTCATGCAGGTTCTTGCTGAGAAGCAGGCTATTGTGTGGCCCTGATAGATGTCGTATAAGTTCCGGTAATGCTTCGAAGGTTAGTTGGCAAAAACAACAGTTAAAACGGCCTGGCGTGTTGGTTCTTCCGTCGTTTTCGCTCGACGATATCACGTTCCGATGTACAGAACACAGATGTTTTAACAAATGCGCTTTCTGTTTGAACATAGCAACGCAGAGTCGACAAGCGAATGGTTTTTCACCAGTATGAACTCGAAGATGTGTCTTGAGATTCCACGACATACCGAACTGCTTGCCGCAATATTCGCATCGGTACTCTCGAACGGGAGCTTGTTTACTGGAACCTTGCTCGTGTTCTGTTGAGGGCGCATCGTCTCCCCCTATTTGCGGTTGGCAAAGCCACGTACCCCATGAACCTGCGCTGGGAGGTCGGTATTTCAGAACGTCATCATGCGCGGCTGCGGGTGGAGTCGCGCTTCTTTCTGGTAGATAAGGCGGTGCAGATGCACTAAGTGGATGTAAAGCGCTAAGCCGAGCGCTTGCTGCGACACCAGCTCCCCCTCCAGGACCTTGGGCATATCGCAAATGCGCCATCTCCTCTAAGTAACTTGGAGCGAATGATACAAACGGTGGATTCTGTGACGGTGAATTATGGAAACCTGGCCTTCGTTTTCTGTGAGGCGTGACGACGTAGTTTTCTGGCGATGTCTGCACAAGAGACATAAGATCTTGATCAGGTGGTTTGAGGTGTGCATAATCTTCTAATTTCACTGTTCGTAAGTCCAGTTCAGGGGGTTCCAGATAATGTGATTTCCGTTTAGCCCGCTCGATACCTCGTCCTAGTCGGTCACTGAGCAGTTGTCGTCGGTATACCTGTTCTTGTGGTTGTTCATCTTGACTTGATGTGGTAGATCTTCTTCTGTTGATATTCTGAAAATGAATAAACGAAATATTGATTAAAAATGGTATTTATACTTATTACGAATACAATCATAAGAATGTGTATTATGTTCTATAGTATCATCAAAGTACAATCAGTGTTGTCGCACTCGTTATTTACGTTTAAATGTTGACTGAATAAATCCATTACAACTTAGTTTTTATAACAAACTACTACAAAAAGTGTAGAATAGAAGAATGTAATAATTTGGGAACAAAAACTAATGATATTCACCTTTGCAGCGACAGTTTCCACATCGACATCTTGTGAATCATCGTGTTCCCCACCAGAATTTTCCGAGTTGCGCGCAAGTGACAGATTAACCGGATTTGAAGAACTTCTCCGCCGATTCGTAAGCCGTCCACATTCCTTATTCTCACCATCATGATCTTCATCTTCTCTTTCGTCATTACTACTGGTCGACATGCTTTCTTTCTTTATACTTAATCCTTCGTCACCTCTGTCTTTATGTGTGCCTGTTCCAGGAGTGACCCTATCGCTTTCAGAATGTGAAGATCCAGACGGTGCATCGTGTTTACTGCTTTCATTACTGTTTATATCTGTTTTGAGGTTTTTAGGTCGTCGTTCGCAAGATCGATTCCTTTCTTCTGCCTGTTGCCTTTCTTTTGTTGACTTCCATACATCCGATTTAATTTCCAGTAGCTCAAATAATTCTTGCATGTCATCGATTTCCCCAGACTGAAATGAAAAATTTGAACCAATTAGGCAATTAACCAAGCCCGCGTGACTTCCTTATTTCGAGTACTTAGAGAGATTTGGAAAGAATCGTGCAACAAAAGGAATTTATCTGGGATGATTAAAGATACAACGCCCTGTGAGATGTCCCAGGTGTTACTGAATCAATATAGTAAGGGCATGATACGAAATTTTGTTGTGAGATAACGAAATATTTTTGAATGCTTTGTTTAAGTTGTTACGTTATAATACCCACCTCAATGTAAGCTTGACCACTGTACAAGAAGACAAGGAGATGCCTCATGAGAGTGCTGCTGATGCCAGACATGTGGATAGTGACAGGGCACTCGACTGATGGTGTATCATCGAGAATTTTTCTGCAAAACGAATAAGTTTCGTAATTAGATTTTAATGCTTTGCATAATTATTATATTATTATTTGTTAAAAATAAGTAGAGAAACATGAACACCCAATATGTTAAGACTACACGCCTTCTTGTGCGCTCTCACACGACTTTATATTTCTCTTCAGCTAGCTAATACAACATACCTTATGAGTGGGCTAGCAGCAGCCATGACGATCCTGTGCGCGGCAAGGGGCACGGCGTCATCGCACACGAGCACAAGGTCGGAATATCTTGCGCCGCGCCACGCCGCCCCCACTTCATTCAGGATGCAGGCGTGGTGCTTGCCGTACGTCAGCGTCAGCAAGCCTTCGCCCATCATTCCAGCACTGTAAGAAATAGAGACAGATGGTGAATAAGAGTAATCCATTCGTATTGAAAACATTTTTGAATCTATTTAAATCCTTTTCGTTGAATTCTACGTAACATTACGAAAGTTACCAAGAAAGTTATGATCTTGCTTTTTTGTTGCTATAATATATTCAAAGGTTTCTGATCAGAGATCTTTGATTAAAAGTTTGAATAAAATGAAGCTTACATTTTTATATCAGAATACACTGAATATATAAAAACTTTGTGAAAGATTATTCTAACAGGGGAGTAGATTATGGCAGTCATAGTACACTGTACATTATAGTCATCACCAAATAAGAGGCCAAATTTGACAGCCAAAGAAGGCGATAGTATGTAACTTTGAATGCAATCAACGAAACAATAAACAAACAATTATTAGCATAATTGAGTTTTTAAAAAATACATAAATTTTATTGAAACATTATATAATGTGACAAAACATATTTGAAGTACTGTTTTCGCACGAATTCCAAAATAAAATGCAATTTTCAGTTACCCAGAAACCTCCTGAAAACAGTTACATCTTCAAGCTATTTTTTTTTTAATAATAGTGTTGTGAGCAATTAATCGCCGAATTTCACGAAGTCATTTCGATTTCTCGGCAAAAACACTTTGTTGGTGACATTGACAACTTCTAACTTATTGCCAGCCGAATAATTGTAAATTTATGAAATCCTTGGTTTATTGGTAATTCAATCTTTTTATGTAAGTAGTTGTTTTATCGATGAACCTTTTAGGCCCCCTGAACAACAATGATCTGAAAAATAATCTAAACAATCACAAACTCTTCGCGTCACGATGACAAGTGTCAAATTTGGCCTCTTATTTGGTGACGAATTTAAGCTACAACACTTTTGTGCAACGAAACAAGAGCCGTCAATTACTTGCTTGGTTGTGCTGCTATATGTGTAATTTAATAATTACGTTGCTGGAGTGTTTTTTACACATTAGATAATTCGTAAACGAATTACGCTCTTTTTCTACCATTATAAATATTCAATGACACAGAACCAAAGTGGACATTGTATAAAAAAAACCAATAGAAAAAAAAACAAAATAAAAATACCAACCAATATTTGAACAGCAGTTTAAGTTATTTAATTTAATTTTAATTCCCGTTTTGCATTTACTAAATCGGCTTTAAAGTGCCTTCAAATTAGACGCTAAAGTGTGAAACACAAAGAGAGTGGGTGCGGGTCGGGTCGGAACCGCGGCAGGTTAATTCCGTGTATATAAGTGGACACGCCGCGGTCCCGAACCGACACGCGCCCTACCCGCACCCGCTCTCTGTGTGTTTCACGCATTATATGGACGACCGTCCCGCATAATTGGTGTCGTCCATATTATACACGGAATGAAACCCGTCGCAGTCCCGACCCGACACGCACCCGCTCTCTGTATGTCTCAACGCTTTTTAGAAGCGCTGCAGTAGCGGGACACGCGAACGTTTTGCGTCACTAATTATTGTAACTGCTTGCAAAAGTGGCGCACGCGTGTCACGTGTGGCGATGGCGCTTCTAGATATTGTATGAAAATTAGCAGTAGAGCGGCTGCTGCGCCACAGTGGCGTTTCTATAAGCGTCTAATTGGAAGGTTCCCTTACCAACGCTGCTGTTCATCTTAGAGTGGCTATAAAAAATATATTCATAATTCATACCGTTAGGCAACAAAGACGTCCATCATCACAAATAAGTGAAATCATCTAAAAAGAAACCGCTGTCACGTTTTGACACGCTGCTCTTGTACCTAAACAACTAAGCAACCAACTAAAAGAACACAAGGTTACATCAAAAGAAACAATTTCAATAGCTTATCGAAATCAACATTAGAATTAAGATCGTGTGTAAATTGTGAGATGGAATACAATAGGCATTTACCAAACAATTCAAAAGTTTCTCAACAAAATTTAAAAGGTTAAAAATCAAGAATTTAAATTAACGTTAAACAGACGGGAATGAGGTCCTAGTCGCAGGTGATAGAAAACTTGATGCAATAAGACCTTACCGCATTAAAGTGCGATAGAAGCTCGAGATCGTTTATGTGACTATCAGTAGCTGCTTCTATTGTACCGTGGCCGAGTTTCGCAACAGTGGGTTCATAACAGCAGCGCCGTCTTTAGGCGAGGACTAACCTGAACGATTATGAAGTATTTTATCAGATTTTAGTACTAAAACTACTCGAGATTATAATACGTAATACGCAACTAAATTACTTAGGGCTCATGTTAATAAATATGTCTATCTATCTTAAATCTTAAGTAAGTCAACTATGTAATTGTCTAATATTAATGCAAACCACCCTATTATTGACTTTAGTTACAAAAATTGGTAATAAAGAGTGATACTTTATTTTAATTTTTCAACGAACATTCCAATTTACGCTACAGCAAACAAAGTATTAATTTAATTTTAACAATATGAATTTTTGTTAAATTAAATGTATTATTAATTAAAAATTAAACTGTAATTTTAGTTTTAAGTAAAAAAAAGTTTAAAAATTAAATTACATATTTTGTAAAACGTATGTGATAGCGTATACTGGAATGTTCTTTGGAAAATTAAATTAAGGCGTTTAATTAATAACTTTGAAAACTATAGTGAAATAAGGGGTGGTTTGCAATAATATTAGACATAACTGATTGATGTATTTACCATTTCAGTCAAGTTCATTGTACTTTAAGGCTGAGCATGACGGTTTTATGTAATCTTTTAGCCACTAGTTATTTACCTTACTTTTATTTCGTTTGATAGTATACGCGATTGGAGGAATTTATAACGCATCTAAAATTCATATAATTTTTCACGTATAATCTTCCAACTAGACAATAATAGCTACTTCGAAATAATCAATCAGAGTACTGACTGATTTCGCATCATTTAAGAGTCGTCAAAATTTTCGCTTATTACTAAGCATCACTCAGCACTTGAGCTACTGCTCAAGATCATTATTAAGTCTTATTCAATCAAGTATAGAGTCTTGGTCAGTTGAGGTGGTGTCATCGATGATGCCCCTGCTTATGAATCTATTAATGTAAGACAGCTTGATAGGCATCTTGAGATCTAATTACATAATATGTGGTTAGTACCGGAGCTTTGGGTATATCGGGCCTTGATTAGACCACGGTGTAAATAATGTACATGTATAACAGAGTATGTTTTATTTATTAGAAACGTTAGCACTTAAATGGCGTAAGTTCAGCGCCAGTGGCACGAGTCAGAATTAAAACAATGCAGCAAATTCAAATAATACTCGATGTGTCCGTTAGATGGCGCTTAGACAAAAATTGTGTACTTGTGTTTGAGTAAAAACTGAAACGCTCTGAAAACTACAATAAATTCTGTTAGAAATAACAGTATCGAGTAGCAGTAGAGCTACTTGTGAAAGAGTTCGTCTAGGGGAGTACTGCCACCATATTATTTCTGACGCCAAGCAGTAATGAGAGCATTAGGTGCTGCGTTCCGGTGCTCTTCAGAACTTTGTAGTTCAAAGCACTGAATGGCACTGCAACTGTTATGGACAGGCGTGTCGCTTACCACTAGGCGCACCATTTGTTCGCCCCATCACTTTAAATAAAATAAAAAGTTTTGCTGGTGGCAATTCGCACCATTGTACTTTTTTAACGATCTACAACATATCTACACCTAAGAACGGCACTGGTGTATAGTTGTCACTATTGCACCTAAAGTCATATTTAATTGCAGAGGTTGAAGTGCAATGGAGCTGTTATAACCCGAATTTCGTGCGGAATGCTCATAACGATCACAATCGAGGGTTCCGTCACGATTTTGTAATAACACATTTCGAATTTCGTATGGTGCATTTAGGTTGAAGATTTGCACTTTGCGATAGCTTCATATGTGATCTTTATACCCGAGCTATAAATTATTGATTCACTTTTATGTTCGTACTAACTTTTGCATCCCATTTTGGGATTTAGGTAACCTACCTATCAAAATGATTGAGTAACATAAATTTAAAACAAACATGAAAAATAATTTTATAGAATCAGTGGCAAGCTATAAAAATGGACGCATGGAATTACATGTAACGGATTTGCTGGGATTATAAAATAAGAATTCGACAATGGCTGGTTTGATTGAAAATATTTATTGTACCTTACTCGAAACAACACCAAAATAAGTCTATTAAACATTTTCACCCCTCGAGTTTACCCCTGAAGGTTCCATTGGTGTAGTCTAGTGATACTTTTTATACCGCTAATTATTTAATAATATCAATCAAAAGTTTTATTTTCTCTCAACCATGTCAACCATGTACGTTCTGGAACCGCCATAACTCAGAGGTAAAAAAAAACAAAAAAAAAAAACATAAACAACATTTGTTGATGAAAACTAAATGTTAAATCATATAATTTAGTAAGTGTAAGTACCTAAATATTTACCCAAGAACGGTTGTGCCATTGAAATAAACTTTCTCATTTACTAGACCGTAACAATTACAAAACGTTATAGAATTGAATTTGTTACCTTTCGGGTGATACCTCTCTACCACTAGGTCAAGGGGTGATCTTGGATCACAAAAACCTAAGCAGCTTGAGTAATGAGATTTTATTCACGTTATATTAATGTGTTGGAATAAAAAAATTCAAAAAAAAACTTTATTAAAAACATGGATTAAGCATTTCCTTGTGCGCGATAATCGTGAAGCCGTTTATGATCCGGTAAAATGCAAATACAAAGATATGCAAAGGTTCTGCATACTATAAAAATTTGATTATCAATGTTATTAAAATCGGCAAACAGTCGAAGGTTTTTTTGATGGAAAGTTAAGAAGTAACATTATTAAAATCGCTATAACATTGCCAGCTGCGGGGCACAAGAAGTAAGCAACCCCTAGAGTTTCTTGCTCATTTTTCTCAGGGGAATCCGCGTCACGGATGAGCAGTAGAGTTTAATCGGTATGACCACAGACTACATAAATACTAGTAAGACGATTTCAAGTATAATTTGCTTACCTATGAAATAAATTATTTTTGATGATTATTGACTTTGGCTTTTGACTAAGTGTCTCTTTACCCTTGATTTCGGAAAAACAGGTACAGCAGTACCGCTTTGTGGTACAAATAGGTCCATGGTATTTACATACTTACGCGGGTTCTACAAGGACAGAAACCCTACTACATTCAATGAAATATAATTTTAGTTTCCAATAAAATTTCAAAGTTACAATGTCCCATTCATACAAAACGTACATAGTTTTAAGATGGCACTATAATGTCTCATTGCTTTTAACTTGTTTGTTTTATTCCTATCGAATGATTATGAAAAAAAAATGGAAAGAAAAATAAAAAAATTTTTTGCACAAATGGCGCTACGGAAAAAAGCAGTTAAAACAAAAAAAAAACAAAGATCTGCAGCACATAGAGAAATTTGTAAGGTCTGCTGACTCGTTCCTTAGCCCTGTTGGGAGAGCGACATCTATAATATCCCTACTTCACGTCCAGTCGAATCGAACTTTTCTTTGAACTTGTTCAATCTTTGTATCAATAATATTTATATAAAAAATATGCAAATAAAAGAAGGAGAAATAAGCGACGACAAGATAATAATATTAATATAGTTGAATGAAAATATCTCGCAATTTATTGCTATTCATTCTGCTATTTGGCTAGTTAAAACATTTTAAAATGTATATTTGCTGCGGAACTCCAAAAATGAATAGTTTTATGATCATAGCAAAAAAAAAATGGTGAGATAATCTTAAGCGTGATGTTGAATTTTCCTTGGACGATGAATGTGGGTCGGTTCGAATTAATACTAATTGAAGGTCGCGAGATGTGGGCAAAGCAAATGTTCGCCTTTTACAGAGAACAATAAATTCTTTGCTTCATTCGCTTTGAGAATTGTTTGGTGTTGGGTGTGTATTTGCAACTTTATATGTTATTCATGCTTGTACATTCAAGAGCACGTCAAGTTTGATACTTTGAATTTTGGACTGTTCTGTTTTAGTTCTGAATTTAAATCTCATGTGCCACGCTTGACCTTCTTCTGACCCCGTCGAAAAGTTTTGTGGTTCATTTTATTGTTATGCTTTTTGTCGTAAATGTTGCTTTTAATTTTAAAGTACCTTTTGGAAGCTATTATTAACCGACTTAAAAAAGGAGGTTCTTAATTTTACTGCTTTTTTGTGTGTATGTTTCGTGATTAATCCCACATTTGTGAACTGATCTCGTTGATTCTTTTTTTATTTAGAAGGGGATACCTCAGTAGTGGCCTCTTTGAAATTTGAAGAAGATATTTCACCTTTAAGGTTAGCAAATTAGGGGATGAATTCAGTTTATTGAATTTCACTCACTTCCCTTGACACGTAGACGTAATTCCAATAAAAGTAAAATGTTATGGTGAGCCGATCTGATGATGGAAATGGCTGACAGATGAGTGGAACTCCTCAACAATATATAGCACCTATATTGTGTTTCGGTTCATATTATTCGTTTTGACAAGGACTTCCATATTTCAGTTATCATTGAGGAGACTACGGTAATGAATACAGCGAAAGCGGAGCCATTTTTTGAGGCCGGTTTTATGTATAAAAAGTTTTTTTTTTATGATAATAAGTGATGGGACGAACAAGTTATGCGCCGGTGGTAAACGACACGCCTGTCGATAAACATCTGAGGTGTACTGCCTCTGCGCCCATCACCCAGACATAACTTGAAAAGAAGTCCCATGTGCCTGTAATTTCACCAGCACAAGGATGCAGTGCAAGGGTAAGGACCCTTCAAAACCGGACCGCGCTAATACCCACATTACTGCTTGGCGGCAGAAATAGGTAAGGTGGCAGTACTTCCCTGGATGAACTCTTTCACAAGGAGTAGAGCTCCTTGTTACTAAAAGTTGTAAATTAAGTTCATTAAATGATGTATATTCCGGATTGAAGGTAAGAAACACCTATACTGTGTAATCATATGTGCTAAGTTTCATACAACGTCCAAAACTTTAAATTTAAGTGTCCAAAAAAACTCTGTAATTATGTAAATACACTTTGAATCAGTTAACGGAGATTCAGTGGCACATTTTCAGGGCTGTGCCGGCGCAGTGGGCCGAGGCGGCTCGCCCGCCATTGTCCGTGTGAATCCACTCGAAACGCTGCACTTCACATGCTTTGCAACAAATTGATGGTACTTTTGGAGTGACTTCAAAAAAGGTCAATGCATTGAGCACAAAAAGTAACTTCTCATATAAAAAAATCGCAAATGGATCATTCTGCCCTGACATACACGCAAAAATAAGATAAAGCGAAAATTTTCTAATGGGAACCAATATTTCCTCCTATAATAAATATATTTATTACAGTTGCCATATTATCTTATTCATTAGGATTATTACAATGCTTAATTAACCAGCCGAAATATTGCCGTGATACTCTTTAGTAGTATAGGTATATTTATTTATACATGGTTCCCATGAATCTACATTTCCTATATAGGTAAGTATCATATTTTTAGTAAATCACAGCATTCTGTAATCTCTTGAAATACATAAACTACAGCGTCGAGTATTTTACATTCGTATGATGTTAAGGATCTGTTTTGTTCTTTAATTGAGGAAATGATGAATCTGGATTATCACCGAGGATCTAAAAGTCAACTCAAGGTAAAGGGCGAAAACGGGTATGCTTTTGCGATTATACTGCTTCCTTTATGTTTGCAGTGAACTTGCAAATGTGTTGTTTTCTTACAAAAGGCAGTTTAATTGGCCTCTCATTATTGATTCAAGTATTTAGATTTATATTGATTTTATATATTTATTTTGTAAACTTTAACGTGACTATCTAATGAAATGTCCAGCAGGTTAAGGTCGAAATATCTATGATAATTTATATATATAAAATATATCCATGGAAATAAAATACAACTGATAAAATATTGTGTAAAGATAAAAATGAAAAAAATTACAAACTATAAACGATACTGCCATCTAGTAACTTTCTGGAGAACTATTACGTTATCACTTTCTCTAGAGACGTTGCGTTCGTAAACATTATGGCCATCTGATACTATATTTCTTCGCTAGATGGCATTGCATCAAATATATCTCGACTTTCTTCATAGAGGGCAGTAAGATATTTGTTCTACTATCTAGTTTCAACTTGGCGGTATAAATATAAACTCAGCTGATATAAATGAAAAGTTTAGCATTGATAAAATATTCATTTGTCCTTTCTTGCTTTCGTAATCAGCGCGACCTTATACATTTTCGTTTCAGTAAACCATATTCCGGAAACTCTCAAAAACACATTCTCTTTCCAGCCGATTTGGTAAAGGTAAATGAGATCACGAATTGTTTGTGGACCAATTATTAACATTAATAAGAAAACCAAAAAATTTTTACTTCGAAATCGACTCAACTAACTCAACCGAGGCGTGTTAAAAATAAAAATGTTGTCGAATCATTAATTAACGTGTTTTTTTCCGTGATAAATTTAATTTTATGACAGTTTCTGTGCTCCATTTTGCATTACGAGTCTGAATAAGGCCAACTTTACACTGTTTTGGTTCTTTAAAATCCAAAAGATTATTTGTAGAAATGAATACAAGCCAATTTGATTCATTTACAATTTCATTCTTAATTAGTCGTTTAGGGACTCACCACATTTATTCACACGGTCACGGAATCTTGGATCGCCGACGCGAAGAGCACAACGTCATTTTCGTTCTTATTACATTTACACAAAGATTTTTCTGACCGGCTTAATGCGAATCTTTGTCGATAAGTATGGTGGCTTCCTAATTGCCAGGAGTACTCTAACATAGTAATTGTGCAACACCTACTTATGTAATATATCTAACGTGTTGACTATTTAAACTATGTATTGTTGTTGAGAACATGCTCGACTGAATTAATCTTACAGTTTGACAAAGCATTGATATACTTCTAGAAGCATATTATTATACACGATAAGCACATTTGGTAATCTAGAACTATCCTAACTTCCAGAAATTAAGATATAATCCAATGTTAAAACTAACGTGGAAAACTGATTAGTAAATAGATAAAAATAATTCTTCAATCTTAGTATCAATAATTGTAGTTGCCAAGTTTATAGTAACTCGGCAATTACATAATTCTGTTCACATTAATTAAGTTCAGACTAGAGTTGGCATTACGTTCATGTGCACGATTATTATGTTTATGCTTGAAACAAGGTATATAAGGTCCGAAGTATTTAAAGCGAAAGAAACATCTGCTCCATATATTTTGGTTGTATATAAAATTTGCTTTGGAACTGCCATTTTTATCGCTATTAGAAAAGTAGTGTAAGTCTTCAGAACTTTATGCAAACTTTATGTTTTAAACCTGATTAATAATCTAACAACATTACTTTCATTATAAGAACCACAGTAAGGTATCGAAGAAAACAAATACTTACATAATGTAGGTATCCAGATTACCATGCTGGTATATCATGGTATCCCATGAAAATGATCACCTTATATCATGTGATATCGAATACCGACACATATGCCACTAATAGTAAGTCAATATAAAAACAAGCTAATTATTTCAAGATTTTGTAAGACAAAGGTGAAGTTGGTAAAATCGCAAAAAAAGCAGGACTAAAAAAAGCGTGCAGACGTTAACAAAGTAAACCTGATTGTGTAAGGTTAGGAATTTATTGTATAGATATTTAGGTAGAATGTGAAATGAAAGATAAAAAAAACTTAGTACCTAAACACAAATAAATGATAAGATATTTTTATATCTACATATAAGCCTGTAAGAGGATTATTTTACAGACGTCAACGAAGTTAAATCTTGCTGTACTTCCCAGTTCTCACTGTGGCCGTGACTGTAAATTTAGATTAGATTTTATTTGAATTGATGTTATGAAACTCATTGTATTAAATTTCATATTAACATAATTTTTGTAAAAAGGAAACAAACGTTTAAAGATTTAAAAGGAATTCTTAAGTAATTGAACCCGATAAAGTTGGCAATTTTAAACGGACAATTAAAGTAGTTAAAGAAAAAATAATACTTAGAAGTAACTAAACTCCAACCGATTACGAGTAATAACAAAAAAATAGATGTTATTTTGGCAATAGTATTTCACAAAAACCATACTTCAAAACAATTCTAAAACACAGAATAGACGGTGGATGATATAGACAGACAGATTTACAATCAACCGTGTAATTGTAGCTATAGAATATATATTATGTGGAATATATAATCGGGTTTACTAGAACGTAAAAAATTTAGAAAGACGTTTCCATCATTCCTCTATGAAATCAGCGGGCAAATGTCTAAAGTAAGAACAGTGCCAAATCATATACAACAGGTTTGTAAATGGCTTCCAAACCTTGACAACTTTCTAATCGGAACTGTAGAAGACGAAATGCTAAAATGTATCACCAGAAACTATAAACCTAGAGTGTTTAACGTCGATCGAATCAATTGCGAAATATTTCGCGATGTTAATGTTGCAAGTGTAGAAATTGTAACCGTTGGTCTAGTGGAGCGTAGAATTGGGAAAAAAGTCGCACTTTCCCTGGCCATTGCCGAATTGATGTTGCGAAAATACAAATCACATTAATTCATGCGGTATAACGTAGGCATGATAGGTTGCAAAATTGAAAAAATTGAGTTTCATAATGTTTGACTCTTGATTGATAGCTGATTATTAGTAGTCTTTGTTATTGATGGGAACTTATATAAATTTTTATAGCTCTGAATTGGACGAACTATTCAATTATTCGTTATTTAAACTAAGTAGCTCCAATGTATTGGTTTAAGATATAAAATATCACAATCATTCGCTAACATCAGGTAAATGTGTGATAAGATATTGCAATCATTTCGAAGAAAGTTTTTTAAAAATCGAGTCCTTGTAGCAGTAGAGCTCCTTGCGAAAGAGTTTATCTAGGGAAGTACTACAAGCTTACCTATTTCTGCCGCCAAGTAGCAATGTGATCTTTATTGCGTTTCGGTTTTGTACCGTTTTAGTAAAAGAAATGAAAACGACATTTTTCATTTCTTTTACTAAAACGGTTTTGTACATAAACTTATTTGCCGTCTACATGTGGTCCTCAAGGACAGCATTCTCTTTGAATGCGGCAAATTAACAATCGTCATTTTTGTTTGCATATTGTACACGAATAACTTGTAAGTCGTGTTTGCATAGTATGTGAGAAAGTTTGATACAATTTTTATAAATACTGAACGTGTTGCATTGTTATTCATGAATCTATTTTGCGTTTTGCTTGCTGTGCTCCAGGTAAGGAGGCGGAACTCCTGATAATCCTTCTGTTAGTGTCGTAGAAGTCACCATACAGTAATCTAAAAGATGGATAGTAGTATCCACCTGTCTTACAGCACACTACTCCCAAAGGACCCTATAGTGGACTGTATCAATTGGTTAAAGGGTGGGTGCTAACAACGAGTGAGCAAGACCAAAGGAAACGTATTTACAGTTTAATAATTTATCGGAAAAAACGTACCTTTAGCAAAAGAAGAAAAGGCGTTAAAAACAATCACATTTAAATTTAGAATTTAAATATAAAACTTTTGACTATAAAATATATACAAAAAAGATTTGTAGTGACTGCTGCGATTCGCTACAGGCCGCAAAGACCCAAAGTCTGCAATTTTTTTAAAAACCACTGTTCATTATAATTCCATATTGAGATTCCACTCAGATTACGACAATATTCGCAATTATGGCAATGTTCGCTTTTCTGCTAAAATCTAGTTGCAATGGCAGCTGAGTATCTATAGAGTGCCATTGTAATGACAATCAGGGCATTCGTTCATTCAATCCCTAACGATCGATGCTACTATGGAAATTACTATGCATGTATTAATTTGTATTTAGATTTATGAGTAATTTTTTTATGTCAAATAATTAGTAGACTACGCTATCGACTGCCATTGACGAGCAGAATATAAAAAAATTGTAATAGGAGTTAGTGTTGTAAAAAACACGAGTCCAAAAGTCTACATTTATTAACTCGACTCAATTTTGCACAGCTGGCCTAAAATATTCACGAGTCGAGTGCTAGTCATTGGAGCACGAACTCGAGTCTTAAAAGAACTCGAGTCGTTAACTCGAGTTTGAACAAAACTCGAGTTCGAAAACTAAACTCAAAGCGACTTCCACACTACAAAGTCGCGAGGACGCCAAGCAGGGTTCAATTTTATTGAAAATTTATTAATTCCCACGAATTAAATAAAAGACAAAACTCAACATGGTGATTTATAAAAGAAAGAAGATATAACACTTAATTATATGACAGTAATTATAGCACAGTATAACACACCACGCCACAACACCGTTCAGTAGGTACTTACCCGACTCGACTCGTTACATAAACTGAGTCGAACTCGAGCACGAGTCTCTATATAAATAGACTCGAGCACTAATGCCGAACTCGAGTCTATTTGGAAACTCGATAGGTTCGTTATACAGCAATGAGTCTGTCTTTAGGAGTCGAGTCTTGTGATTTGGTGTTGAGTCCTAAAATGTAGACTCCCGGACTCGAGTTTTTTACAACACTAATGGCTGTTGAATAGTAGCTCGAAGGCTAGCCACTGATAAGCCACTAATCTTAACTTTTAGCAGAATACCAAACGGACAAAAAGAAAGATGGTGATTTTCTTAGAACAGGTACATAATTTGGAGATTTTTTGTGGATTTGTGGAATGTTACGTTTTACCTTTAACCAGACGATATAAGGAAAATAGTTTTTTTCAACGATATTGTAGGTTGTTCGCGACTAGACGGTCGTGTTAGGTATTTGGAACAAGAGGAGTGATTATACAGCAAATTTGTAAAAACCAATCTTTGAAAAATAACTTAAATATAAATATCGAGTTCTTAGGTTTTCGCGATTATTACATTTAGGAAATGAAGCTGTTTTTCCGGATTTAAATCGCGTATATTTGTTTTTTTTTCAAACAAACCAACGTTTCGGGCCCTTTATAGGTCCTATGGTCATGGTTGACTAACTATTCCACAGGCCACAGACCAATTAAAACATGTAAAGGACCCGAAACGTTGGTTTGTTTGAAAAAACAGAGATTTAAATCCTGAAAAATAGTTTCATTTCATATTTAAACATAAATAATAAATAAATAGCACATACACTCATAGTCTCGCATTTGGGAAATTTTGTATCGCGGGTGCCATGATCACATACATTGACAATCACAAATTTCATCGAAACTCACGAGAGAACTAAATGTAGGTCAAATAATTCCCCTGACCCAGGAATCGAACCCGGGCCCTCTGCGTGTCAGGTCATTATAGTAACCGTTCCGCCAGGGAGTGTGAGTGAAATTGCCACTTCTCTTTTTATTTTTACCTAACTATTATTTAATCAATTAATGTAAGTAGATGGAAAAGGTTTGGGGAAAATAATTGAAAGATTTGAAATAAAATACATAATAATATTATATAGAATAATTATTTAGATTAAATGAATGTTTTTTAAGAAAATGAATAACCATATAATACAGGTGAACGTGACCATTTACCTTCTAATTTAAGCAAACTGCACCAAATACGACTGCACCAAATATAATATTAGTTAGTCTATATAGTGCCACTTCTGGACATAGGCCTCTTATGGCTTGGGCTGTAGTAACCTTGTGGGCACAATGCGGATTGGGAACATAACGTTAAATTGCTTTGTAGATGTGTGCGATAGTTTTCTTCACCAAAAAGTTCATGGTAAATTTCAAAGTAAATTCTGGAAAATTCAGAGGGTAAGCAACAGAGAGCAGGTAGATCAAACAGTTAGACCGCCATGGATTTTACAGCAGCAAATATTTAAGGGGTTTTCAGCAAAGACGGGTAGATTTTGATTGTTCATAGCGGCCATGTAGTCGAGGCTGCTTTTGTCAAATATGTTGTTTATTTATCAATCACTAAAAACAAATCGTCATGGCAGTTACAGCGTCGAGCAACAAGCGCTAATGATAAAAAAAATATTATCAAAATGGGTGTTCTATTGTGGTAACGATTCGCCCGTAATAGACTGCCTCGAGTTCTCCTGAACACTCTCGCGGACAGGGGCAGATCTTGCGTTTTGTTGACGTACGGTCTTTTGGCTGGTGGTTCATTCAACTGATCGACTCGAAATTGACCACCAAACATTAAATGGTCGACTGGGAAGGACGACCACGTAATCCGTGAAATGGGCGCAACGCGCGCATCGTCGCCACAATAGAATACCCATTTCGACAATAAATTTGTATTATTTGCTCGACGCTGTAACTTGCCATGATGATTTATCTTTAGTGACTGAAAAATAAACAAATTTTGACAAAAGCAGCCTCAACAGCATGGCCGCTATGAACTGTCAAAATCTACCCGCCCGTAATGGAAAATTCTTTAGGTGCCAATTTGTAATGCAGAATATATCGTGTCTAAGATTGATCACGTTTTCATGATCTGTACCACCTTCGCTGTCACCAGTTACCAGTGGAGCAATGACAAGTTAATTAAATATAAGCGTAACATAACATTAGGTTGATAATTACTTTCCGAGATTGGCCGCTAATAATGTCAGTCAGTATACTTTTATGGCTATTACTATGGGTTGATTTTAATTGTTGCCTTCGAGTACAATGTGTACTCAAAGGCAATGTAAGGTATCTAGTGCTTATCAGGAAAATTGTAGCAATTATCTTTATTTTAAATATGTATTTTAATAGTTCATCTTCTTAAATTTGGGAGCTAAGTTCGTGCTCCTAGATGTCATTTTGTCTTGTCCGAAATAATTGAGTAACCAAAAATAGTTACAAAAAAAGTAGAATAAATATTAAATTTATTAAATATCACGACTTTTACTATCATGATTTTTTATTGAGAAATTACTCCACTAGTTTGTTGTAATTATTAATATAAAGGCAAAAAGATTAAAAATCAAAAACAAAGATCTGCAACAAGCAAAGAAATATTCCTAAGATCTGCTGGTTTGCTCCGTAGCTCAGTTACGGTAGTCAGGCACGGTATACTGCTGGTGCGGGTTCGAATCCAGCCGGTTGTTAGATCTTTGTTTTATAATTAATATAAAAAACTATACTTTAACATAAAATATGTGTATAATTATCAAAAATTCCTGTGTTCACTGATGTTTAAATCACTTACCGAAATTCGAATTAAAAAACATACGAAAAGTCATTAAATGGAAGCGCTGGAAGCTAATTGTGCATTATGCAAATGTGTGGCATAATGTAATATGTGGACAAAGCAATAAATCACAAAGGCAAGAGTTGTAGTAAATGATTAGATTGTGAGGTATCCAGGCCACATCGCAGCATGCTTCAGTAACATTCGGCCCTTCCCCTGCGCCCGCGCAACCGCTACAATCGCATTCGATATTATAATCTACATTCACACGCTCACGAACAGCTTTATGCTCCATTTAAAATACTGATATGATTGTCTAAATTAAATTGTCTCATTCCATCTCAAAGCTCCTTCTATGCATGCTGAAATTCGCGACAGAAACAACCCAGCACTTCGCGCCTATCAATTACGAAATGTTAATGCCGGTAATTAACCACGCTGGATGACTTTAGGATGATATAATACACATACAGAAACGAGCGTTTTGAATAATTTAATAATGAGGAAGAAGACTGAATTATGAGACTGAGAAGTGGTAATAATAATGCCGGCAGTACATGACTTCAATGACAAATACTCACAAAGGTACTTAGCAACAGGGCAGACCCCTTTACAAGCTTCTAACAGCCGCGCAAAGTATGGCAGAAAGCGATAGTGATGTCAGTCGATAGTTGTCAAACAGGAAACCGCGGGGCGCGCGTGGCAGCGATACGCCACACGCTTTGTGCTGCGGCCTTCGGTAGAAATGCTTAGTGCCCGTACAGACTGCGCACACCGACACATGCTACACCATTATGTAATGTCAGAACCACAGCAGATACCAGTTCATTCAGAATGGCGACACTCGTTTCGACTGCCTGTGGCTCATCCTAAAACGTCCTTGTCTGACGGGAACCAAATATTTTGCAGATTTCCGCATCGCTTAGTGCGTACATGTCTCAAAGCTGTTTACTATTATATGGTTAATGGGAATCTGAGTCGATAAGCTTATCGGTGATAATTTTCTTTTGCGACTTGTTATTTATTATATGACAAATAAGAAAATGCCTAAATTTGAAAAATCAATGTTGGCGTGAGTCAACAAGATTATTGTTAGTGGTAACTTTTTTGACCGATATTACAAAAAAAATCAGTAACATTGTTTGCTGAAATATCTATTTTGTTGTTTGTTAGCAGATAGAGTTATGATTCGATCCGAGTATCGTCGCATCGTTCGGGATGTCTTAAATTAAGTTGACCTTTGGCGATTGCCTGTGTGAAATTTATTATTGCATCATCGGCTTCAACATTAAGTAGGCATTTCGCCGTGTTTGGTTCGCCGGCTGGCACTGTCAGTTGTATTTATTTATAAGTGACATCGTTGGGAGAGTCTTGGGTCGAAAGCGCGAATGTGTTTTACCTTCGATGATGCTAAAATAGCTCACAGTTACACTCTCACCTTGCGTTTGATTGACGATCGATCCCTTGTGCCAGATACTTGCTAACTGACAATGCAAACAACTGCGCTGTAAACAGAGTTAGTAGACTACTCGCTCATACAATATAGAATTTGTGACGCTAAATAATGTGTTTCGAAACTGACATCGCGCTAGCAGATTTCCTCGGCAAGGAAATTCTACAGCGACGAGATACGAAGTCTAGAGAACCGCCTCGGGCGCATTTCTGCATTTTCGCAATGGTTTAAGTTCGGAAACAAATCGAGTTCGTGTTCGACATTTTGCGATCACAACGCCAGTTAGATGACTATTTATAAAGAACGTGTATAAGAAAAGGTCGGATTTGATTGTCGGCAGTCATTTGAATATCTATTGTGTTATTACAACAAATTACGATGAATTAAATCGCCTATATAGAGGCGGTTCTCACGCTGCGATATTAGTTGACCTTGGAGCAGGTTGGTGTTTTAAATCTAACTAAGTTGGTATAGATGTAGGCATTCGTTTTCATGCCTAGTTCGCTACATAAACAAGTTTATGGCTGTTGGAATGACCAAACAAACGCGCGGCAAGTAGAATCGATGAGCAGAATAAATCGCTTCCGTTTATTGGCTTGTCTACAAACGGTTAGAGGTAAACGAGTGCCGACCAAGGTCCGTTTTGAAATAGGATGGCACTTGACCTTCAGGATGAAAGTCAACATTGTTGCGCAACAAATTGCCGCGAGCCGCAGCTCTATGCTAATAAACGATGAGACACATATTGGAACCTGGTCATGACCCACATACTCATGTTCAAGGATTTCACATATTAGGTAGCCGAAGATTTCAAAACTCACTGAATTTTAAGTCGTGTTTTGACTCTTGGTTAGCGAGAACGCCAAGGTTAATTTATTATGGAATCGTTGAGACTCTGATTTACCGGAAAAAAAATGTACGTAAAACTTTTCTCTGTGTTTTTCCCGTGTTCTTTTGTTGACGTAAATGGCACGCCATACAATAAAATGTCGTTTTATGAGTCATTGTCTAGACAATCATTCTCATTTCATTCCTGGTTTAGTTTTGTAACGATGATTCTTTCTTTTTTCGATCACGCAAGAAACCTATTAAGCGTAAGCAATCAAATTTGTAATGTTGAAAGGCTGTGGAACCGGACTAGATTTTTCACCACTCCTTTCTACACATTCGACTGGTTAACTCACACATGCTTGGTTTGGTTGAGTGCGTGCACGCGGATGTGTGCTCCGCGCGCACACTGGCACAGGCGCATGCGCATGTGGTAGTGGAGCGTGCGTAGATCCGCGGGCACATTGCATAGAGGGGGGAGGTAGCGCCGGCGAGTGGACCGCGGTTACAAAACAGCGTTTTATTTCAAGGTCACTCGAGCAGTTTTTAGAAAGTTCCTTCACTAACTACTCAAGTAAATAATTTTTAAAACAAACATTTTGCGTTCCCCAAGTAAACAATGTACGCAATTAGGTGTTTAACGGGGTAACATTTTACAATACATTAAATTGTATTTTATTTTCTAATGACGAATAGCTAATTGTACGTTTCCTACATGCACTTTTATTAACTGCAGGTTGTGTTACAAAAACCGGTTTCTAAGAGGGCACGGTTGCTAGACGTTTTGCATAATTTATTAGTATCTAGTAAGGAACGCTAATAAATCTCTATTGACTTAATAATTCAATAAGAGGAAGAATATTCAAACCAATTAACGTCTCCGATACACGTTGAAAAGTGAGAACACGGTGGGGTGTCGATTAGCAAACTAGTCGTAATTTGTATTTCGTGAGGCGAAAGTGCCTGGCGAAATATGTTCCTGCGGTTTTTTTGGAATTTCAATCATTCAATTCAAGCAACTCTTGCAGAAACTCATAAAGAGACAGAACGTATTATTGATATGAAAGTGGGCTATTTTGTTTAGGTGTCGTTGGATTTTCCGCGATGAGCAATGTGATTATAGCTTTGTTTTCTTTGTCTACTTTTTCGTATACATGTTGTAATTAGTTTTGTAATTGTTTTTGTATTCACTGTCACCAAAGTGAGTAAACCATTTTCCATTTGAAATTACATTGATAACTCTCAAACAATATGCTTGCATCCACACACATTTCTTATTTCATCACGCTCACTTCCATATACGTAGCGATCTTCTCTCCATTGCCGAAATGATGAAATTTAGTCGGCTGCCATTTCGTACCGTTGCATAACTGGCCACGCTAAATTTTGCTGACAGAGAAAGTATACGAAAGGCTTTTACGTAATCCACAGACGTAACTGCTGTAGCGACTCAGTTTTGATTTCCTTACTTTTACGCCCATCACCGTTACGTGATTTTTTGGGGTAATTTCGATCTAAGTTAAGACGTTCTTTTGCAACTAAATAAGACAGATTGTACTAGCTTAAGACAACTGTGTCCATTTCTAACGCTTTGTTTACTTACTGGTGTTGAATGGCATTAATGCATAATAATTAGAAATTCAATAAGAGTGTAATTAGGAATATGGGTAAATCAGTCATTGTCACTGTTACGATTTGACCCATTTACGAAAATACGTACTTTGTTGACAAACGAACAATGGTTTCAACACGTAGTTTCTACAAAGCAACAAATAGAAGTTTCTCGGAATTTTTCCTCTTTTCAAATTTAACTACAGTCGACGCAAGTGTTAAAATTAAAAAAGGAAATTCCAATTTATCAACCGTACGTGACTGGCAAGAAGAGAACATGCTATCATGAATAATACGTAGTTTTCTGAGGATAATTTCTTGGCACTTAGTAAGCGTATAGTAATACTGCGTAAAAGGTATACCTCACTTTATGGATACAATGTACTATAGTCATAGAAAGTCTCACTGTGGTGTAGTGACGGTTCTACCTCAGCAATCTGTACTATTAAACCTGTTCTAATTGAGAGACAAAACGACAATAGATTGTATAAGCGTATAAGTTACTTAAATTGACACAACTAAATTTAATACAGAAACAACTACACGAGATACTGTACTGGTTTCTATAACGTCCTCTTAGATGTTTATGAGAGCGGTTGAAGCGAAAGTGATGTGTCATAACTGTGGTAAATGGAAGTCTGAGTCGGCTTATATCAGCGTGAGTACTTCTCTATAAACTATATACTAGTAGGTACGTGGTGTGTTCTCGGTCTTTTGTTATATCAATAGCCCATATGTGTTATAATATCCTTTCTTTCTATATTTCGAAGAGAACGGTAACAACGTCTCATGCCCACGGTGGCTTATCTGATATCTCCTTCATTGTGGCAATGTGAAAAAGTGGTATCTTTGCGATTAAGCAAAGTTGGGTTGTAACAATACAGTCTCCGTCCCAATTTCACTTATCAGGCAAGACAAATATCTTGAACGACGAAAGATAGCCGTGCAGATGAATTTGTTCCTTGTTAACCGCTTCCGTATCAACGGCTAACTTTCCGTGTCCATTGGTTTCGTAATTCGTTGATTTGAAAGTTTTGTTTTATTGCTTTCTCATCATTCGCTTTGATGATTTCTTCGGTATTATATTTGTTGTGATTCTTTTTGTTTGTTGTTATTTTATGTCTAAATTTAGGTATCTTGAATTATTACGACACTATTGACATGAAATAATGATACCGACGTAGCGTGTACACCCCAAGAATCTCTTGCGCAAAATCCCACGTGTTGATTTCTTTACTTTATAAATAACGTTCAATGTTAAGTAAGTAAGAAAAGAAATAGCATAGTTACAAACACTGAGTGTTTAGTATTTTATAGCAATACTAAAAAACACGAAGCGTGATATAAAATAATAGAACTGACCTACCAAACTACAAAAATACATTGTAGTATTTTCTTATCGGTGAAACTAGCATAGCGGTTGCTTTAATGCGCGATAGGAAAGTATTGCACACTAATAATCTTACAGAAACCGAAATTGTTGCTCTATCCTGAATATTTTTTTACCGTAGGCTTTACAATGAAACTGCGCTATGCCTCAAATATTTTAAAAGATCTGTCTAAAAGCGTACACAACCAAAAGGTACAATTTGGTTGATTGATGCTACTTATGCCTTTTCACTTTCCATTAGGTAAGATTGTGGACGAATGGTTAGCTAGCTAGCTATATTTACATATAAAGTTATGCGTGTTTGACTACCTTGTATCGTGGATTGTGTTCTTGAGCTTTATTTCTAAAATTGCACCCTGTCAATGTGCAAGCCTTTAATATTAAATGTTAATATTACAAATTAGTTATAAAATTCACAATATCTTAATTAGGATTTTACCCAAGAATAAACGCAAAATGTGTGCAATTAAAAAACTCCTGCCTTGGATTAGCCGAAGTATTCCTAATAACTCGTAAATAAACAAATGTCATTTTAATAATTTAAAAATAAATAAGGTAGTTATAAAAATGCATTTAAACCGTTTCCCTCAATTAAGTGTAGCACAGATTGCTCAACAAACTGTACATAATTTTCGAGATAGCAATCTTTCACAACAGCGGTGGCAAACAAAACTGCATGGATAAGATTATAACACATTTCTAGTAAAATTTGACCTGTAACTTTGTACTTCGTTTCGTCAGCATTTTACAGAGTCCAAAAAATATTTCGTCAACTTTTAAAAAAGTTTTTACGTTGTCTTTCTTTATGGTGTATTTAATTATTTTTCACTTTTTATTCCAATTAGAACTTTGTCGGTGGAAAGTGGAGTATATTTTATTAATAAATTATTATTATCAGTTAAAATATAACGGTAAGAGTATATACTCAAACATTCACTGTAAAAGTGGATGTGTGAGTACATTCTTACCAGAACAACTCGTCTTGAACTCGATATATTTTACATAGTATACGTACTTATATCCGGTAACAGCTACATTCTTAGTACTACTTTGCAAGTGTAAACGCGCTAGAACCGGTTTTTATAAATACGGTATCATTTTAATAGATCAAAAATATAAAATTTTACTCGTTACACATATTTTACAAGCTTTATCCGGCTCTGGATTAGGTTACACAAACCAAGTTTTCCGTTTACTAGAAAGATGCGTAAATAAACAAACATAGCGACTATTGGATTTCAATATTAAACTCACAAACATGCTTATGTTTGTTAGTTCTTTACAAATTTACCTTTAAATCTATTTCACACGTACTGTTCTAATTGGAAGTGAAAATTTTCGAATTTAAATCTTGTATAATCGTTAAGGATTCTTTATACATGACCTCGGGTGACTATAAAACATGTATCGATTCAATTAGATGAAACCTGTATAAAAAAATGTTTATATGCAAATATATGAGTTTAGCATTCCTTTTAAGTAAGTATTTACTACACATTACATGAATGTTGAAATAAAAAAACCAAATATATGCGATTTATATCCGAAATTTACATCCTATATTTAATTTTGGAAATCAAGCTATTTTTTCGGATTCAAATCGTGTATGTTTGTTTTGTTTTTCAAACAAACCTACGTATCGGATTCTTTAGAGGTTCCACGGTCACAGCTGGCTGAGGTAGTACAGTTAGTTATATGTCTAATATTAATATAAATTTTAGAAAAAAAGCAAATATACGCGATTCAGACCCGAAAAAATAGTTTCTCGCAAAAACCTAATAACTTCCTACTAACTTAATAAGTTCAATTTAAAGCTATTATATGAAACTTTTTTCAAGTCACACTACCTACGCTTGTTTGTATACGCTCTGTGTAACGAGCCAATCAAATCGTGTTATGCGAGCGGACAAAAGTACATACAATATCATTGGTTGAGAACAGTTGTAATTATGTAAAATGGATGTAGAAAATGGTATTTCATTATAATAACGCACACACTCTACATAGCCCCGCACTAGGAAAGCCCTGTGTCGCGGGTGCCATGGACACACACATAGACAACCACAAATTACACCCAAATTCACGAGATAAATTAATGCAGGCCATACAAATATTTCTCCCGGCCCGGGTTTCGAACCTCTGAGTGGCAGTACGGCATGGTAATCGTTCAGCCACAGAGGCAGTTTTATTATAATAAATCATAATGAAGGTTACATTTTTGCTCATACCCTACATCTCCAACACATGTCTCGCCAACATATGTATCTAGTAGCAGTAGAGCTCTTTCACTCACATTACTGCGTTCAAGTTTTGGAACGGTTAAGGGTGCTGGTGAAATTTTAGGCACATGGGACTTGTCAACTTACGTCTCAGGGTGACGGGCGCTAAGCAGTGTCCCTCAGTAGTGCGATTCACGTAAGTTCAAGCTATCAAAATATCGTTCAAGTTACGTAGTCGTTCGATCAAAGTCCTATCCAAAATGGGTTCACGTATCACTTGAATGAACGTTGATATCAGTAGAATCGAAACGTAACGACTAATGAACGACATCTTGGATTGTGAAATTTGACATTTAGTCGTCGAAAGTCTATTGACAGAACTGTCAAATTTTTTGCAGAATAACTATGACTTGTCGTTTAGAGTCAATTTAAGTTCGATTCATATACCAGAATGCGCTTTATCGACATTTGGATCGTACGACTTTAAAATTGGACTCGTTGACGTACACTGTCACACGTTAATACGAAAAGCAGTTCAACGACCAAATCGTTACGATATCGTAACGGTTTGATTACGTGAATCACTCCCCTGAGGGTACAATCTATGTCTGTCAGTCTAACAACACCTAGTACAACCGTTCAGAAACCTCCAATGAGCGCTAAATTGCCGCGCAAAGCGCAAGGCTATATTTCGGAAGATTACTTCTCGTCAGACCAGGAAGACAGTGGTCTGTCCGGGTCTGTAAAGTTAAGGAGCAGTCCATTAGTCCA
This sequence comes from Hyposmocoma kahamanoa, assembly GCF_003589595.1. Lineage (NCBI taxonomy): Eukaryota > Metazoa > Arthropoda > Insecta > Lepidoptera > Cosmopterigidae > Hyposmocoma > Hyposmocoma kahamanoa. Next base: position 19,044,203 of record NW_020653851.1, on the reverse strand, counting down.
AAAATTCAATTTCAACAAGACATATCAGATCGCCTTATAATGATGCTTTCCAGCCTAAACCTACGTCCAAAAGTCCAATTGTAGATATCATTATGTCTAGAAGTGACAATTTTACTGCACGTCAAGGGCTAAATTTGCCATTGAAGAAAGCTAATACTTCCTTCATGAGAGACGTCTATAGGAGTCCATGTTACGGTACTTTGTATCAGCCAAAACAGATGGATATTATAGATCAGAGGCCTGAAGCAATAATGCTCACAGATATTTCAAGTCTTTAAGACACGCTGCTTGACAATCGTTATAAGGTTTGCCGATGGCAGTACCTGTACAGGGAGAAGACTTCCGGCTTCCATTTATTGCTCCTTTACGTCACCTTTTATTGCATCACCTATAAACATCACATTGTTGAGCATGTGTCTCCGATTAAGGGAAGATAAATTTCGAGGGTCTTTTAGAAAAATATTAAATATAATCCATAATTTGTAATATAATTAATAATTTGCTTACCAATGACGTAAATATATATAATCTGACAATATTACTATATTATTTTGATTATCAGATGTAACCGCAGTCGATACCTCTTTCTCTTTCTCGAAATTTTTTCTGTGTGTTCGATCTTTGTATTTATAACAAAACTGGTGGAGTTACTTCATAAAAAAAATCTTTATAAATACATTTGATCGAAAAGCGGCGTCTGCGTCAGTTGTAATACCTGTAAAGGTATCGGCTGCGGTGAAAAAGTTATTCAAAAGTCTCACACTAGATGTCACTAGCGGCGACGAATGCCGAAACAAGATCAACAAACAAAGATCTATAATAAAAACACAGGAGAATTTCCACGACTCGGTAACAGATCCGTGGCTGAGTTGGCTAGAGCAAAACGACGGTGCAGCATAGCCGTGGGTTCAAGGTCGACGAAAATTTTACTGTGTGCTCGATCTTACGAATTTATTTATTATAACAAAAATAGTGCAGTTATTTCACAAAAAAATCACATAATATGCATATCATATAAATACATCTTATTTATGTAATAGAAAATTTTCCAAGAAATAAATCATATAGGTACATGTAGGAAGTGTCTGATGGAATTTGTTATAAATGATACCGATGGTCTTTCGAAGGTTATGTGGTGATCTCAGAGAACTTATTATCATTGAAGTTACTTTGTAGGAATTAGATTTAACTTATATTATAAATTGCTTGTTTTAAATGGAAATTGTAAAATAGATAAAGCTGATAGAGGTGTGAACAATCTATGATAATAATGAGTCGTAGTTTTAGTAAACATGAATAAGCCCAAATTTTCCAATCATGTGCATGATAGTACAACAGTTATCTAATGTTATTTTATTTTCCGATTTTTTTATGTGATACCGTCACTTGGACGGCACAAATAAGTCACACACAGTCCATAACGGTTACAGGCCAAATCGCAAAGATCTTACGGGCACTGCCACTGCGCCCATCTGTCTGAGACATAAGTTGCCAAAATTTGTTGAAAAACATTTGAAGTTTAATAACAAGACAACGTTAAAAGCAGTAATTATTGGAAATTTTATTGTACACGAAAGAGGTTGCGTATTATTACGTCTTACGACTTTTTTACGAGAACTAGTCCTTAAAAACAATATGTTCAATTGTTTTTGTCGCACGCAACACAGATTTCAACAATAAATAATTTAACCATAAAATATAATGAGTAACATAGGTTTGTATTAATATCCAACCGAATAATTACGTAAGTTGATAGCAAACACAATGAGACGCGAGTGTGTTTTAAGAGGAAATATTCAACGCAATAAAATACATGAAGGAACAGGGATAAAAACAATTTTAACTGCGTACGAGTTTAAATTGGACGATGATACAACGCGTCTTTCTCTAAAGTGCCTATTCTATTGGATCATGCTGTAACTGCCTGCTGAAACCACGGGTGAGTCACAATGGCGTTCCGTTTTGCGCAATATTTAGAATAGATGCTTTCTATGGTCGCGTACGAGGTTCTAACACTAAAATTTATAGCTTTTATGATAACATGGCGTAGAATGGAAACATTTTTGAGGTGTATTTTATTTACTGCCTGTCGACAATAATTGGACCACAATCTCAATTGATAGTAAGTGACGATGAAGTCGAGAATGGAACACGCTTGTTTGAAAGTTGCCGCGTGTTATGAATCAATGATAAACAACTAACAGCACCCGTAAATTTTGAATTGTAATTGTAAATAATTTATGGAAAATTAAAGCGACAAGTGTGATTAAAGAAAATATATTAAAAAGTGCGCAGCCGTTCTTGCAATAGTGCCAACGCCTCTTATCAAATTTTCAGTCATAATAGTAACTGACCTACCCGTACGGCGGTATTTCGCTAAAAATACATTGACGTGAAACGTGTGCTTGCTTTCGTTCACGAACATTCCGTTTTAGTGTTATAGGGTTTATTTATACGGTCGTGTGAGTGTGAATGTAATGCTCACACACGTGCGAGTGTTCTCGGTTACGCTTTGGGACTTGTGAGAAATTGTGCGCGTGTGTGATTGGATCTCACACTCGCTCCCGTATTCCGGATGTGAACGCAGATTTGTAAGCCACTGAATGTACTAGACCAAATTGATAGCTTTATGCGTTACCTACGAACTAGCGAACTATTCATTGTGTGGCCGTGTGCCAAAAGTACGATGGTGTGCAACTTATTGTTTGAAAGCCTTGACGCTTCAACTTATTTTATAACTTGTCGGACATGGAATTGCCTATAAACATGAAAACAATTAGAATTTACGCCTAGATGGGAACTTTATTGCTCCTCACGACAACAGCACATAATTAATTTATTGACTTGGTCAAGGTTCAGGAGCTGACATTGAAAATGTGACTGGTGTTGACTCTGATGCACTTGCAATTAGTAATAAAGTTCTTAACGTGTTATAGGCATATAAATATAAAGTAAAGGAAGTGCGCAATAAAGGAAAACGAAATATCCTTGTAATTAACACTAGTATAGATTGATATAGGAAGGCCCTATCGAAAGCATTCGACTAACAGTGATAAATATTCAACGCAAGGGTAACTGCGTAATAAAACTAATAGACCAAAACATGTGGCCTTTGAGACTTCTAAGAACATTAAATTATATCATGATGAAAACATATATTCGATGCCTTTTTAATTTTATTGACCTGACGGCCTTACGAAAGTATGTTTTTGGTTTTAGGTAAATACGAAAGCGGAAGTGATTAGACTCTGGCGCACCCGTATTGAAGAAGAACTCGACGGTGAAGGACACAGGATCGAAGACGAGAACTCCACAGGCGGACCAGTGAGGAGGATGCGAGAACCCTAATCGGATCTGCGGTTTGTTCGTGTGCGTAACCGTTTGAAAACCAAACGCGAGTCGCGCGTGCGTGTGAGCATTGCGTGTGCGCAGACTAGCCGATAACAATAAACTATTTCCGAAGTGACCCAGTTCCAACGTCCTTCGGTAATTGGTGCCGTGAACGGGAATAAGAAAGGGCTGGAATTTAATTTTGACAGCAGCCATTAAAATTGTATTGTACCTATACGTACACAATGATTTCTTTGTGGCGATGAGCTAACTGCCAGTCCTTGTTACACGTTCAAAGTTTTTTATGGCCCTACCTAAAATAGCAAGGCTTTTTCGACCTTGAGTCATTCAATGTTAATAGTGGCACCTTCAGAAATTGAATTCAAATTGGTCCACTCTTTTTTGCAGGTAAAATTTAAGGTTGTGATGTCATTGAAACAATCGCATATTCTACGGATAGACTGTCTAATTGAATTGGAGCTCGTTAAGTGTGTTAATAGAGAGCGGCAGTTGCGTTCGGGGTGATAAAGGTGCATTAAAATACGATTTAAAAATAATTAAACCTGAAAGAAAAGATGTCAGCGGGCCTCTCTACGGTCGCTGTCCAGATAGTTCGGCAGTTTCACAATTACTTAACGCTATTGACGCCTATCGGCCCTCTGATAACACTTTTTAATTCAGTTCAATGTCGAATGTAACGCGATGTAGAAATTCATTGAACGATAAATTGGAGACGTTCTCTGTTGTCAGGACCGTACCGCTGGCTAATTTTGTGCTTCTTGGAATTGTTTATGTAGACGAAGGAATAAATGCCGATTTCGAAATCGTATTGAGTAGGTGCACATTACTTGTGTTTCGGGTTTTAGAAATATTTGCGTCTGTACGCTGTAAACCTAGTTTCTGAGAACACAGCTATGTTTTAAAGCAAAGTTATGACGTATGTTGAAATATTCTGGGAAAATTTCTGCTTGGAGGGTTTCATTCGTCAGTGTTTCTCTTAAAACTGTTTGAGCAACAAACCGTTAGGCAATTATTGGATATGATATGCATGTACATTCGTACACTTTGAAATCATAGACAATGTATTGGTATGTTGAACAAGTACTGCTTTCGAGTTTGTAACTATATCTTGCTATATTTACAATTGTTTCACTCCCCACTTAAATGTCGTAATTCCAGTTTCTCTAATACTAATCATCAATAACAGACAAGTTTATAAAGAGAACAACATTCGCAATAGGTTACAAAATGACGGAAGATTTGCATTTTTTTCCCCCTTGCAACTTTATAAAAACTGTTCTAATTACATTGAATTAATAAGTTCATAGTATTTACTACGTTTTACCAGGAAACTGGAGTTTACTAGACAATTGAATCATAGCGTGACCTGTTTATAAGTTGCATTTAGTTGCGGTCAGTATAGACCTAGGAATAAGGGAATCATTTTGAATATGACTTGAGTCACGTAGAAGCGTTTAGCTATTTTTTCATTGTTCGACTAAATCTCATGGAAAGTAGTACTGTAAGTGTCTGTCTGTTACTTCTGAGGGATTTAATGATGTGCTAGGCAACCACGTCGATTACTTGGTCTTATAGTTGGGAATTCCCTGTGCTATGAGTACCAGTGCAACGGGGCAAATGGAACCTCCTCATCTAGCGCTCACAGTGCGAACTAATTTTAGTAGTAGGAGAGCTCCTTGTGAAAGAGTTCGTCCACGTAAGTACTGCCACCTTGCCTATTTCTGCCGCCAAGCAGTGTTAGCATTACTGCGTTCAGGTTTTGACGGGTAAGGGTACCGGTGAAATTACAGGCACATGGGACATGTCAACTTATGTCTCAGGGTGATGGGCGCAGTGGCAGTGCCACTCAGATCTTTGAGATGTAAAGCTCTGAGTGGCACTGCACTTGTTATGGACAGGCGTGTAGCTTACCATGAGGCACACCATTTGTTTGTCCCATCACTTGATATTATAAAAAAAAACTATTAGCGTATAGAGTTCGCCAAATACGGAAGAAAATTTCGATGTAATGATATCAAGTGATGGAAAGAACAAGTCGTGAATCTGGTGGTAGGCGACACACCTATTAATAACAATTGCAGTGCCACTCAGAGCTTCAAATCGCAAACATCTGAGAGACACTGCCACTGCGCCCGTCATCCTGAGATATAAGTTGACAAGTCCCATGTGCCTGTAATTTCACCAGCATATTATCGCTTGGCGGCAGAAATAGGCAGCAGTACTTCCTTGAACAAACTTTTTCACACTTAGCATCTGTTGTGAATAGGGATACAGTTCGCAGATAGGTCTACTCATCGCTACAAATTGTTATAAGTAAGCTCCCATTGGTACATTTTTAGTTAAATACCTTTTATGCGTGTCTTTATAGTTAGTTATAGGATAAATATTATGGTCTTTGTCATAACTGCAGAACCGCCTTTAGCGCCCAATAACACTGTTAGAAACAAACCTTTAAAATTAAATATATTTTAGATCAGGTGAGACTTTGTGTTTTTTTGTATAACATCAAGTGACAGTGGTCTTCAGTAACACGTCTGTTCATAACTGTTGCAGTGCCACCCAGAGCTTTAAACCGCAAAGATCTCAGGGGCACTGCCACTGCGCCCGTCATCCTGATACAAGTTGACAAGCCCTATGAGCCCGTAATTTCACCGGTACCCTTACCCTTCAAAACCGGAACGAACAGGAATGCATACATTATTGCTTGAATGCAGAAATAGGTAAAGTGACTGAAGTGGCAGTACTTCTCTGGACGATCTCTTTCACAAGGAGCTCTGTTGCTACTGAGTTATCAAAATGAGCAAACATTATAAATGTTTCTAATATTTATGAGATAATAGCTAAAGGGATGACATAATGTATATTTAAGCGGAATCTATGGAAGCGCTATTTGTGCCGATGCCCTAGAGTTGGGGTTTTAAGTGTCCATACCTAAATATGTCCCTGTATGGCTTGATAATTTGAATAAAAGCAAACAGCCCTTTAATTAGACTAAATAAAGATGGAAAAACTAGTTTAGTTGCGCGTGTAAGTGATAAATTGTGGAATTCTCGCACACGGAAGCTTGGTAACGTTGTTATCGTCGTAATATTTTTATTATTTGTTTATTTCATTGTATTGTTGTTTATGCGAAACTGATAATCTCGTTTCGACGCATTAAGTTTTGATGTAAAATATTAAACGTTAATTGATTTATTTAGGCGCATTGAGTGGACATACGTCATAGCCAAATTATCAACAATCAATATATTTAATCATGTTGTTAATTAATCACAAAATATAGTAGTTATGGCAATAAGTTATTAGCCTTTTTGACAGCGTTGCAAGGCAGAGACTATGCCTGAGAATTATGACACGAACTTTGTTCTGAACTACGCAAAAATGGCGCGCTAAGAAAGTTTTTCCTACTCACCAAACGAATTTTGCCCAAGTTTCAGTAAGATATTACGAAGTAAATTAAAAGTTTAATTTGATTTCTTGCTTAAACTTAGACACAGTTCGTTTTGTAAATACGAAAATGCTTAGTTAGCCATTTTTTCACCGACTTCAAAAACAGGAGGTGGTTTTCGACCGTATTTTTTTGTATGTGTTACGCGATAACTCCGGATTTAGTGTGATGATAATCCGGATCATTTGTGAACCGATTTTGATAACTCTTTGTTTGCTGGAAAGAGGGTACCTCGGTATTGGTCGTATTTAAATTTGAAGAAAATGTTCCACCTGTACGGGTGGTAAACTAGGGGATGAATCCGGTTTCGCGCACTTTCCGGTAACCGATTTCAATTAAACTTGGCAAATAGATGTAGGTAATTCCAGAAACTTTTGAGATCGCTTTTTTTATAAAAAAAGTTACAATTATTCTTAGTCCAATCAAACTTTTATACATCTCAGCCCATATTAGGCTGTGGTCGTGACATGTCTCTTTTGCTTCCCTAGTCTTAGCACACACGATCGTTTATTCTCTTGATCTGACCTTTTTTAAGGATATCCTCAATCTGATCGAGATTATCTTCACTGAGGTCGACCTTCGTATTTTAATAGTTTGTAGTTAACATTTTAACGAATTTTTTTTTAGTTTCGTGAGTCGAACAGTCGACCACGCGTTTGTGGTAATTACTGTTATAATATTTAAGATCTATTTATGATTGCCAAATAGAAGCAAAACATACGAAAAAGTGGATTTTTTATTTATGCAGAAAGGCTTTAATAATTATTTACAAAACTATAATAAGAATTCACTTCGGAGCACTATCCAGAACGAATTTACAAAAATTCATTTGTTAACCCCTTCAAGTACATTATTTAAATTGTACCGCATATAAAAGTTGTCACTGCATTTCTTTGTGCTGTAGTGCTTATATTAATAAATAAACGTTTAGAATTTTGATTTTGTCAGTATGTTGTCGATATTTAGAAGCAGCAGATGAGATTGATACTATGATTATTAATATTATAAATAGCGAGAATTTACTTAATATTAATGAGTTACATTAGCGTAATTATTATTTTTTGTTTGTATGTTCTTTATTATTATTATTATTTTATTTGTTTCTTTGTAACTTGTAATGTATTTGCCTAGGTGATGAATGCCGCGCCGCTAGCAGCTTAGACTAAATTTTTTAAGTATAATGAATGTCAAGATGTTTGACCACCACGATATTCAATTATTTTTGTGAAAATACTCCCACTACTTTGTGTTAATAATGATATCAGGCTTATATTTAAGTTTTTCAGAGAGGCTGTAGGCGGCAGTTACACAGAAAGCATTGGGAAATTATATAGCAATGTAAAGCCCGTAGTTGGTTTTTTGAGTGAAACTGGGTACTCCGTACATCATATTATTCTAATATTTTATTTTACGGTAAGCTCTCTTATTGTCTATACGGGTTAGAACTGATTCTATCGGGAATCGAACCTGGCTCTTTCATCGGTTCAGTGCAAATCGTTACTTCACCGAGGTCGTCAAAAACTATATACATTAGAAAAATAACGGAAAAATTTAAGTATACTTACTAGATTATTCGAAAGTCCCGTTATTGGAATAGAAGTACTTAATCTAGTCAGATATTCGATAAAGAGATAGAGATACGATACATTAAAGGTATTTTTTTAAATAAATAAATAAAGGCGAAAATCAGAATCTAATCGTGTTAGTAACATACACAGTGTTATCGCGTGATATTAGTAATTCTACGTAGATATTGGCTGCGAACCTTTAATTTTTTAAATTTGATACTATCTACGCATCATTCTTGTTTCAATACATATTAACTCGAAATCAAGGTCGGTATTTCGTCGAAACATTGTAACAGTTGAAATGGCCTTATTTACTATATAAAATTAGTTTTTTTGAATGTTGCTAGATGATGTGTATTCCGCCTTAAAAGTCCAAAATGTTTATTTCCTAATTTCGGATTGGATTTCGGCATATTTTCGAATATTTCTTTATTTAAACATTTAAAATCGTTAATTTGTTTATTTTTAAAATAAACCCGTAATGTTCTTCATTAAAAAAATTAAATGAGTTTTATAATGTTTTGTATCTGTTGCGTATATCTTTTAAATAGTTACATGTGAGTTGTTTGACCACGAATCGATTATTAAATTGTATAATTGAAGATGCGTTTCTGACATATATTAAGGACTATTAGTTTAAATTTGTGGTTTATTCATAAACCGTAATTGATATTGTATTTACCTAATCCAAAACATTATGTTCAAAATTCGAATAATATTTATTACACAAAAAGGTATATGCAACAGCTAACTTTTACTATTGTGAAATTATTCTGAGTTAGCAAGTTGAATCGAAATCTAATTTTATGCAAGAGCAATCAAAAGTGAAATTCGAACTGAAACCATACCAGTGTTAACAGTCGCAAAGTTGCCTACTTGTAATTTCATAATATTTAATGAAATTTATCAAGGTATTTCGAAGAATTGGTTTAATGTTTTAGGTAATTAAGCACTAATGCATTAGCCTGTCGAATACGAGCGAAACTAGCCGCGGAAAAGCGGCGCATAGTTCATACGCTGAGCTCAGTGGATTTCGCAAACCACCATCTAATGTGAACCTATTAACCTCTTCGACGAGCGAGCCTCGAGGCGAAGGCGAGAGGCGGATGGAGCGCACACGGCGTTCATTAGACACAAGGTTGTGCCGACCATCGGCCATCCCACCGCATGCGCCACCATCCACCGGCCTCTCCTCTTCCGCGGCCCGCGCCCCTTGCCCCTGCACTCACTACCTACTGTCCCACCCACTCGCACACAAAATAATAGTAAACAAACCAAAACATACCTCGCCAACTGCAAAGCATTTCTATTCACAAGCTCATTGTAGAAATTCAAAAGAATGTTGCTATCAAACATTATTTAGCACTATATCACAGCCATCTTTTCCACATAAAAATATAGAAAACAAACAATCCGCGGCACCAACGATCACAGGATAACACAACGTCCGATTCTAGGCACGTCCGTGCGCGAGCGACGTCAAATTAAACTGGCCCAGTCAAAATGACGAAAGTGAAAACATCGCACGCACGGAAAAAAAGGTTGGCGGCGGCTCAGTCAGTGTACAGTCCTTGCAGGCCACCTCTCGCGCCGGCTCCAGTGACACACTAACTGCGAGCGCGCGCATCGCCCGTCGCCTATATAATGAAGCGCTTGGAGGCTCCGACATCAAACGCCACAGGACGGCACAAAAAGAAGATGCCTCGCAACGGTACGGTAGCTAGGAAAGATTTAACACAAAGAATAGCGACACGTGGGCGCGTGTGCGTGCACGTGCGAATGTCGGTGTGCGCAGAGATAGGCGGCGCAGGAAACTCCGTTCTCTTCCACTAGGAAAGACCTTGGATTCAAATCGGCACGTTGCAATGTATACCACCATCGCCTACGCCGCTGTTACCTACTTGATGGAGTCAGCGGAATAAACGATGCTTCCATATAAAGTGTTTATTTTAAACATGATCTTGTTGATACTATAAATCTTTCTAATATGGGAAGCGAAACAAAACAAATGTCAGCAGGTTGAGATCAAATATTAACCTAGTTAATAGTTAATGAGTAAAGCAGATAGCTTTATTGTTATAACAAGCACAAGCATGACCGAGTGGACAAACAATAATTACTGTCGATGACGACGATGATGCAATTGAAGCTGATAATGGTATTAGCAATTTGACACGTATTTGGCGTGGGTGGTCGGAACCTGGTGGCGCAATTGTACCCGGAGAAGTCAGAAACTGGGTCATTAGAGAACTTGCTAATATGCTTGTTATTACCAGCCGAAGTAATGAGTGAACAACTTTCATTAACATGAGAAATGAAATCGCTTTCCAAGAGAAAGAAACTCATAGCGTTTGACTTGTAATTTAAACCAATCACTTTGTGATTGAAATGTGAGCACATGCATTGAATAATACGAAACTGACTACCTGTGTATCTTATTAAATTACTTTAATACTTTTAAATCCAATTAATTTTAGTTTTGATAGCATAAAATCAATCTAAATTCGTAATAATAGAATACAACAAGGAAAATATTACGTGGTACAAAGCAATTGATACGGCATTAGGTGGCACACTCAGTCATATCATAAAAATATTAATGTATGTATAAAAACAGTAGAAGCAAAACCAGCTTGTTGCTTAATAACACATTGTAGCGTTAATGCGACGCGGCGCGGGCGCAAGCAACTCGATCCGTTTTCGTAACAGCTTTCCACTTTCATTTCCTCAGCCTCATTGTCTAATGAATGCTCAGATTGGATAACTCGGGGAATTTCTTAAAAAGATACTACTTACATAAATACTGAAGGCTTGTGTGAGAATTATCTTAATTGTCTCTTGTTTTTGACTCTTAATTTAATTAAAAGTGTTGTTATTGAAACTTTATTTTGCAATATAGTGAGAGGCTCCCATGGTGATCATAATGTGTTGTTCTTTTGTTTTTCTTTGCTTGAGAGGGTTTTTGCTGTGAATATTGACGAGTTTTATGACATGTTTAATGTTATTCTCGATAATTTTGATGCGGAAACACGATATCATTAGAAGGGTATCTATAGTCGATATTGTCTATTAGCCATTACTGAACTGGCATTGTGGAGAACTATCCCATTTATCACACTATTAGTAACAGGCCTTTTCATACGTATTGCAGAACAATGGTCTATTCATGGTTTTGCAAAATGCCCTCTCTATGAACTAAATACTAGTAATAATGTGAAATATGAACAATTGAACCTTGTGCGCGGTTGTAAACAGTTTTTCACTTTCATTATACGCTTGATTAGAGATTTTCTGGTGGGCTGTGGTTGATATATAGTAGCTGATGTTATTAGGTAATTTGATGTTAAAGTGAAAGTAAAATATTGTGGCTACGTATTTTGGTACTTTTGTTCAATTCAAAAAACACTGCAACCATTTTTGGAAACCTTCAAGACTAGGTAACATTTAGGTAAACAGTTTGTACAAAGTTTGAAACGGGACTAAACTTTCAATTATGAGTAATGATAAGTATATATATCAAAGTTTTAGGTTTTCGCGATTGCTGCACATTGGGAAATGATATTATTTTTTTGGATATAAAATCGCGTATGTTTGTGTTTTCAACGGTCACCCGAAAACTTGGCTTTTTCGAAAAAAACAAATATTTGCGGTTTAAATACGAAAAAAATAATTTAATTTTCAGATGATATATCTTTACTTTCCAATAAAACCGTGAAGCGTAAGTCGTATAGGTTCTTATAAGTAAAAGACATTACGAAAACAATGGTTACCGAACATACCTACATCTTTCTACCTTAAAAAGTTTGTGAAATCAGGATGAAGTCATCCGAGATACGTCTGTAGACATCTGTCCAAAACTTTCTCAACATTTCACCGGGCGAAAGTTAAACCAAAATGCATTGTACTTTTGTTACTAGCGAATCACGATCTTTATCACAAATCCTGACATTTGTCGCGCCCCCTCATATTCGCCTTTGAAATGAAAGTACTTGACTGTTAAGTACTATGTTTTATATTCAACAACATTTTTCTACATTCAGTCATCTCTAAAAAATTAAGGCTTCATTTAAGACACGTATGAAAGACAGAAGTCCGTTCAAGGTCAACAAATTATAAACTTATTCTTGAACAATACAGATAATAGATGTAGCTAAATGAATAACATGTTTCTTTACGAATCGCATGTCTCGTGTTAAGAAATCCATTAAAATTAATCAAATTGATTTTCAACCGATTGCGGTGTTCTCAACCGTCTATTATATATTATTGAGTATCACATTGCGTACCATTGCGATTGGTTTCGGTTATCTCTGTTACGTGTCGGTGGGCTATAGCCTGCGTGAAAGTGTTCCGATCGAACCAATCGAATGTAATGCATCCGCATCTACCATTGCATCCGTCACGATCGGCCCTGGCTGCCATTTATTAATATTAAACGAAAATTCGTTATCCAACTAGCCTTGGGCCGCGTTCCTTTCAGTTCTACTTAATGATGACAGTTGCTTGAAACGTGCTGTTTGTAATGGGACCAACTCAATGACCGTACACTGTGGTCACGGAGACTGCAAGGTTTTTCCACTAATGCCTGTGAACGGTTCGCCGGCAATGGAATGCAAAGCTTACGAGCATGATTTTCTGTCACGGCTCGACAAAGTCATTAATGCAGTCCACAGCGAAAAGATGCAAGGTTTCAATCATAACAAATTAAGGTACCGCCAATGTTCAACTTTCGAAAGAAAATTCGACATGCCGAAGGTTTTGTAATAGTTATTGAAAGCGCTCGTCAAGCGAGGCTCGCGCAGAAGTCGAAAGTGAGACCGAGAGGTTGCGCAGGCGCGTTACGAAGTTTTTATTGTTGGCCGCGCGCGAAATCACTTGAAAGTTGTATTGTCCTTGGATATTTCACTTCTTTATTTGTTGCGTTTCCGACACCCGAACGAAGTTCAGTCACTGACGTTAGTAATAGATCACTTTGCGTGTGCTGATGCCATTAGGTCCCCTTCACTGCAATCTCTAGCGATTAGATAGATTTGTCACGCGGGATACATCCCGCGTTCAGCTCTGTGGTATTTATTCCGGTTAATGCCGCTCTATTTACGATTATAGCTACGCAGCTACGATTTCAGGATGGTCTCGATGTTCACGTGCAAGTACGTACTTACTAGGACTGCTGAAAAGTTTGAGGAGAAATCTTACCGAGGGACTACGCTAGGTGCGACTCCGATATCGTCGGAGCAATCCAGGGTGTCGGTGTGCGCGGGAGCGCACGCGGCGGCTTCCTGGCGCTTGCGCCACTTCCCTGCTTGCGACACGCTTCCTCCGGGAGAGTGCGAGGCCGCGCGCGAGTTCCGCGCGCTAATTGCACAACTGTTATCGGCGAATTGCTCAATGGTTCGACTTTCACTGAAACAGCTTGTAACTGGTAACTCAATCCAGGGTGTAAGCACTATGTGTTCACTGTAATCCGGGCACAGTCACAAGTTCGCGGGAGGTAGGTACGCGTGCGTCGGCGCGACGGCGCTGCGGGCCGCGTGCGCCGGGCGAGTGGCGCGCGCGCTGCGGCGCCGCCGTCGGTTGCGCCACTCTTACAAAAGTAAAAGTAATCGGCGCGGGCGCGGGGCGCGGCATTTCTCCCACTTTCGCTGCAGTGATTCATTCCTCGGCACACGCATACGTCAAGGTCGCTTCCCGCCACTCCCGCGCGAATCCGAGCCGATGCTCCCGTCAGCGTTTGTCACGTTGCACCGCTCAGCTGTATAATGCGGTCACTGGACGTGGCCCTGTCACTACAATGTCAAAAGTGCATCTACTTACTTTACTGGGTATCGTGTTTATAATACTCAAGATTAACGCATCCATACTTCATTGATATAACGGCTGGAGATGTAGTAGAAAGTTAGGAAATTGAACACGAATCTTAATACTTACATGCATCGGAGAACTAAACAAAAACAAGAACTGCAAACTATTAACAACATGTTACTAGGGACATTGAGCGAAGACGTTGTCGTCACTAGCTGGAGAAAGTAGGTAGGTAAAGTATGTAGTAATCATAATGTGAAACAAATGAAGTAAACATTCACTTTCTGTCCGCGGAAGGCTTGGATACGGTGCGTTGTCTTGTCATTGCATCGAAATTGGTTTTAAGTGAAACTAATTGGTTCGTTTCCATAAGTAATCACAAGATACCGTACATTCAATGTACGATGAGAGTGATTAAAAACAGAATGCAATTATAGGGAAAGTAAATAATTGTCTAATTAAAGACAATGAAAATGAAGACTATATGCAATAAATAAAAGATACATATGCATAAATGTGTATATCGTATGTACATAAAGAGAAGGAGCACCAATTGAAAGTATTAAGGAACAATGATTTAACACAGTTGACAGTTATAGAAAGTCAGTCACGCTACACTAAAAGGAACGAAGAAAGAAACTAACCGTAAAGGCAGATAAAGAATTCTACAAACGAATGTATGCAAAGTAGTACAACGACGACCTAAGCCCATTGATGAAAATGCAAAGATAACGACGGCCGTGATGAAAAACACCGGATACAAAACATTCTCTTTTACTGCTACGTACTTTAGGGTCATGAATATTTAAATAAATAATTCAGTTACAAAACAAAGTACTATCAAGGTGAAAGCTTTTTTAGCAATTATATAAATAGTTAATGGTGAAATTGAACTGTAGAAAAAGAAATATACACTTTTGATGAATACGGACTTAGAGTAGTAATTCAGTTTTAGACATGGAGTCATTGTTCAGTAAGACGTATATTTACAGACGGAATCGTAAATATAGAAATAAGTATGACCTATTTCATATGTAATGGAAATTCAACAGTAAAAAGCAAGGCAGGAAATCAAGAAATTTCTCTCAGACATATGTACTTTAAATAATTGATATGTAGTTCTGTACAACTTATCAATTATATTTGTCTCTGGAGAGCAAGTTAAATTAGTCTAAGAATAATAATAAAATTTGATTAATTTGATTCATTTACATATTCAAACGTTGATTCATTTATGACACCCGGCCATTATTTAAACAGTGAAATAGGTGAATCAGATCGAAATGTAAGTGTGACATCACACACCGAGACAGTTTCGGGAAAATTATTCACCCGTCAGATCCGGGTCCATGCTATTATTATTGTGTCACACCTACACGTTCACAAATCACAACATGTTGTCAGGATTGCAGTTAGTTAGACAGTCAACGGGTTTCCACCGTCGTAGTATATATCTTTTGGGCTTTTTTTTATGTCTGCATGATTTGATAATGTTTCTGTTTTCCCAATAAAAGACTGCCAGATTTGTTTAGCGATTTGGGGCTTTATCTTGTCTTCTTTCTTCTTCTTTCCGCACAATCAACTCATATACGCTCTTCCTCTTCTTCCATAGTTAAGAGTAAATATAACTTCAAGTGGCTTTGGTTGATTCCGCATAACAGTGAAAGTGTTGAATAATAACTTTGGAAAAAATATATAGTGAAATTGAGGATATACACTGGAAACACGATTCCGAAAAAGTTTCACGATAGAAAAAAAACATAAATTTACTCGAAATTTTACAAGAAAACCGCTGTATCAATAGATACTTTACATGTACATACTAATATTTTTTTTATATCAACTGAACTAAATAGTACACGTATACGATATACATTTTATAAAAAGGCATTGGTTTCGTTTGTAAAAAAATCAATTCTAAAATGACCCGCACAATAGAACCGATTCAGTGCGGGAAAAAATTTAATTCGACGTAGTACCCACTCTTAAGTCGTCCATATCTTCCATAGATAAGTCCATATTTTAAAAATTGTATAAGCATTATCGTTTCTATTCTCACACATTCCTAATACGCGTGAGTAGTAAAGCAGGTAGTTTCGTATGTTGTTTGCGGTTTTTCACATTTAGATCATTCTTCTGATGTTAATAATCGACGGTTCCCGCATAGAATTCTTGGAGTGATTAAGTAGGAAATAATAATAATAATAATAATAACGCACACACTCAACATAGCCCCGCACTAGGGAAACCCTGTGTCGCGGGTGCCATGGACACACACATAGACAACCACAAATTACACCCAAACTCACGAGAGAAATAATTGTAGGCCATACAAATATTTCTCCCGGCCCGGGAATCGAACCTGGGACCTCTGCGTGGCAGTCCGGTATGGTAACCGTTCGGCCACGGAGGCAGTTACTGAAAAGGAAATATCTTAAATATCTAATAGTTAAAGAAATGGAATGTATCTGAAGTAAACAAAAGTATATTGCAGCTCTACATGTGTTAGAGTATATTATTGGAGTTAGTAGGCATAAGCATCCATTAGAGTATGTTTTAAAATAATGTAGAGCCAAAGTTTTATACAAACTTGAGCACTTTCTTAATTTCCTGTAAGAAGTCTGTAGGTGTGCTAGATGTCAATTCAAATCGACTAAGCTGATACCAGTACATAGAGTAAATGCGGCAGCAATTCTGGGCACGTTGGCACAAAATGTTCTTTGTCGAGTTGCAGCAAAGAAGTAAATGGCAAGTGGATAAGGAGGGTCTTAACATCAGCGACACCGTCGTGATGAAGGAAACGGATGTTCCGCCAATGAAGTGGCGTCCGGGACGTATGCTGAAGCTCTATCCAGGAGTGGATAATGTTACAAGAGAGGCGGTCATCTTTACAGGACGAGTGGCGGTGGGCGAGTCGTCCGCAGGCTGTGTGCCTTACCCAAAACTGAAGCAACCTTTTTATTCTAGAGGCTTTACTTCCTCGAGGAGGGGTAGTATGTTAGCGCCTCTTTGGACGCTGTGGCTAGTGGCTACGATGGCATGACGTTTAATTATTTATTGATTTTATTTTGTTCGAAGAAAAATGTCATATTTTATTTTCTGATTCTGATTGTACAAAATCCTAAAGAAAAACCTTTTGATTTATACAAATAATGGACTCTTATTTATCGGCGTTAACAATTAACGTCACAATTAGAGTTTAAGTCAGTTTTATGGAACTTTTATCATTACATAAAATCTACAATCTTTTAAGTTATAGAAAAATTCTTAATAATATCAAATATGTATAAACATAAGGAAAACAAAATTGAATTGGTAAGATAATAGTAAACTGTAGTTTTGAACAACTATATCGTTAACTTTTCAAATGATGAACATTTGTTACAACAAAGTATTTTTCTTACAAAACGGTCAACATTGTAACAACAAAATCAAAGCCTTATTGAACGACGAACATTGTAATATTAACAAGTAATAAAGTATGTCCGTCATATGTTCTTAAGAACCGCAAAAGGCTCAAGTACTCTAACCTTGCTCAGTGCTACAGCTTTATGCCTTTTGCGATTGAAACCCTGGGTTCTTGGGGGCCACATATTTACCTGCTGCTATAATACTACAACACTACTCTGCTCTTAAATTATCTCTAAAATTATCCTAATAAAAGATTTTTATCTAAATTCACTAATTGTTCTGCCGTCCTTATTAGTAATCGACAGACGGACGACCTGATAAGGGCGGCGGTTAATCAATGGATGCACGTCTCGTCCGACCGGCTAGTCTGGCAATGTTTGGATAATAACACTGTTAATTTCGAAAGTTACCAAAATGCTAATGCATTGTTTATACCATAGGTTCCCAAACTTTTTGGCTCACCGCCCACTTAGTCAAGATAATAAAATTACAACGCCCACCATTACAAAAAATAACTGAAAACAAGTATTTTTTATATTAACTTAATACAAAAAATCATAAGGAAAAAATATTATATATATTTGTAGCGTACTTTATATAAATCATTGTTTCAGGTTTTTTTACAAATGCCGTACACACCCTGGACAGCATCAATGCCCCCCAATTGCTTCCGGGGCTCCTACCGCCCACTTACGATTCTTCAGCGCCCACCGCCCAGGGATCAATTGGGAAACTATGGTTTATGACAAGAAAAGAAGAAGGCAGTATTATGGTAAGATAGCATTAGAAAACTTTAACGAACAAAATGAATGAAAAAAATTTTTTGTTTACCAAAATAAACAAGAACTACTACAGCATATTATTTTGTGTTCCGTGATAGGGAAAACAATTCCGTTTTATTATATTTTATGCACAATGTGACTCACTCCATCTGATGTTTAATGGGAACTGTACGCGAAGGAACCCAGAAGCGCAGTGTTGATATAATTACTGATCTAGCCTACTCCATAACATGCCTACAAGACGTCTCATCACGTTTCCTTGAAGAGAGAGAAAAGTCACCAAACCTTTTACAACGCGATGGAATGCCATTATTACTACTAACACTACGGAAGACAATGTCCGTGCTTCTGTAGAAAGAAGAGGGTGGGATAAGATTGTACAATTGTTCAACCATATTTAATCTAGCCCAATTCGACTATACACTCTTTTAATTTCCTTTGTATCACATTATTTGAATAGCAATAAAAAGATTCGAAGTAAAAGTAATACTAGTTATATTTTCAAATGTTCATATACTAAATCTTACTTCATATTTTTCATGTATACGTGAGACTTATTCCGTGCGTTTCTCAACGTGCATATTATGTAAGTATCTAAAAATAAACTATTGCATGATGCTAACTTTCGCCACGGATAAATCCAAAAAGGATTTATGTTGGCGGCTCATATTTAAATGGCGTATTATATAGCTGATTATTATCATCTACCCAAATTTTGTTCCTTTGCTATGCACGGGTCTCTTCTAAGGAGAGTGTTTAGTCCACCGTGTTCAATGTATTTAAGATTTCACATATTGTCTTAGAACAGTGAACTTTCTGCGACCGGCAGGTTTTGATCACAATACTTCTCGTCACCGTCATTAAGACTTGTGACAATTTGGGAACCATGGCCTCTTTTTTCTTCTCCTTGTTTTAGATCTAGGCTTTTATCGGTGGAGTAATCATCTCTGTTCAGGGCCCTAACTTCGAGGTCCTGATACTATATTATTTTTTCTTCATCATCATCATCATCAACCCATTTATATGTCCCACTGCTGGGCACGTGTCTCCTCTCAGGTGAGGGTTTTAGGCCAGAGTCCGTCACGCTGGCTCAATGCGGGTAAAGGACTTCACACATTTCCGAAGTTTGAGAAACCTTCTTCAACGTACAGTTTTCATCACATGGTTTTCTTCACCGAAAAGCTCCTGGTAAATTTCAACAAAAATTCCGAGAAACTCGGGTGTGAGCCAGAATTCGAACCAATACTTTTCTATTGAGTGGCGGTAGGTAAAACCGTTAGGCTACTGTGGCTTTTAATCTTTTCTTTCTAACTTTTTACTTATCTGATCTATAAGTCTTCTTCTCGATTAGTCTCGATGTTCTCTGCGTCTCTTTCTTTCGATTTTTCCTTTTATGATGTATTAGATGCCTAAACTTCTTTCCTCTTCTGTATTCTATTACGTTTAACAAGATTCTCTTTTCCTGCACTATTTTTAACACGTCATTGGTCCAAGGTCCCGTGGAAGTCAAATTCAGAACTTCCTACATTGGAAAGAATCTCTAAAATACACTAATAGTAAATATATACATAATAGAGTACCTCTGCATACCAATATTTCGGGAGCTGTCGCACGACCTGCACTACGACAGCATTATAACTGCAAAATAAATGTGCAGTTGGCATTACTGCACCTTAAGTATTTACATTGCTACAATGTCGCAACTTTCGACTGCTAATAGAGCACGCTTAAAGAGAACAAAACCATTTGAACTAGTGTATGATTAAATTAAACAGTGCCAGTGACACTGAACAAAAAGTACACATGATAAAAGTGCCTTCGCCTTAAGGCGAGGTATTTTACGAGGTGAGGTGTGGAGGACCGCCCTCGCGTCTCGCAACCCGCGCGCTTATAATTAATATGCATAAAATAAGAACAGGTGGAGAAAATTTGATGCAGAGGCCTTACTATGTAATCTTATTGTAGTTAAGCATAGGTTCGTAACGACAAAAAAGCGGTATAGTGATATACACTTCCTGTAGCGCTGTCTCACGACGATTCATTTTAGATCCTAAACTGAATAGCAATAAGAGTTTATGGTAAGGCGCCAGTTCATCAACAAGCGACAGACGGCAGCAGGCGACACGGCGTGCCGTTAATTCGCTGGGCAATTTTCAAATTTTGGGATAAATGTGATTTAATAAGTATAGGGCTTCAGTTGAAAAGAAAAATTTTGCAGGTTCTCTGTAGTACTTAAAGAAAAATATATAAGTATATATAAACATTATATGCAAAGTTAGATTTTATTGACTTCTTAGGTTTTCGCGATTGTTTACACATAGGAAATGAAACTATTTTTCGGATTTAAATCGCGAATGTTTGTTTTTTCAAATAAACCGACGTTTCAAAAAATAGGATGGTTTGCATTAATATTAGATATAACTGGTTGAAGACTGTACCACCTCAGTCAACCGCGACCATCGGACCTACAAACGGCCCGAAACGTCGGTTTGTTTGAAAAAACAAATATACGCGATTTAAATTCGGAAAAATAGTTTCATTTCCCATTAGATTTTATTCTTAAATAATTAGTTATAATAATAGACATTTATTTTGGCCTGTTTTTGGGATTTTATACGATCGGGTGAAGTACATCCTATCGTGTAACGAATTAGCACATTCTTTAGACAATATCCTTATGTGTATCGTATATTTTTGCAAGATCGTACTTTAATTGTGAACACCTAAACCTTTTGATCTAGCAAAACAGTTTTTCCTCCTCCTCCTCCGTTGACTCGTCTTAATAGATAAAAAGAAAATTGCCAGAGGGTGAATTTTTAGTTTATTTTGAATATTTATTGGAATAAGTGAAATGTAAATTAATTATTAATAATTAATTTGAATTTTCCGTGAAGGAAAACATCGTCAAACTGGCACGTTGAAGAAGGCTCACAACCCTCGGAAAAACGTATGAAATCCCCAACCCGCATTGGGCCAGCGCGGCGGACTATGGCCTAAACTCTCGTCTGAAAGGAGACCCATGCCCAGCAGTGAGACGTATAAATAGGTTGATGATGATGATAAAGAAAAAAAAATGTCGTATCAGGAACTCGAAGTTAGGGCGTTGAACAAAGATGATTACTCCACCGATAAAAGCCTAGCTCTTAAAAAAGGCGAAGAAAAAAGAGACCCTGGTTCCCAAATTGTCAGAAGTCTTAATGAAGGTGACGAGAAGCATCGTGATCAAAACCTGCATATTTCAGAAAGTTCACTGTTCTAAGACAATATGTGAAATCTTAAATACGTTCAATACGGTGAACTAAACACTCTCCTTAGAAGAGACCCGTGCACAGTAGTGGAACGCATCAACTGCTTCAACTGTCGTCGCACCAACTGCTTCTTAATTGCTTTTCAATTGCTATTTTGCCGTTTCGAATCACTCAGACTGTTTTTGTAACAACGTCACTACAATCTTACCTCTCTACTTAGTAACAAGTGGTAAAGACCACAACCTCTACATCATCTTTTTACCTTTGGTATTTTATACAACACATTTACATCAATAATTGTTTGTATAAATATGTATATAAACAAAGTGCATAAAAGTCATGTAATAGCCGTGTAACGGCGGCGACATTGAAAGCCGGCATTACATTGCGTAACTCTAGAGACGACGGGCGAATGTATTGAATATCACACCGACACCGCACAGCACGTGGCCATTGGCTAGTGTATGACTAGATATATGTGTAATCAGTTTCTATTAACCTCGGTGTGTGATGAGATATTTTCTCGCAAGTTTATTCTGTGGAACAGAAAAATTTTACTGTGAAAACTCCTTTGCAATTTTGAAAAAGAAGCAGACGTGTTGCTGAAGTTTTAAAAAAAAAATTCGTATTAATGAGCAGATTCTTTTTATGTTTACTTTTCTTTAGTCATTCCAAATGATAAATGATTTCTTTTACAGAACAATAATAACATAATAACGCACACACTCAACATAGCCCCGCATTAGGGAAACCCTGTGTCGCGGGTGCCATGGACACACACACATAGACTACCTCAAATTATACCCAAACACACGAGAGAAATAAATGTAGGCTATACAAATATTTCTTACTTCTAGACTTCTGCGTGGCAGTTCGGCATGGTAACCGTTCGGCCACAGAGGCAGTTTAGAACAGAAAATCGCACGCTAGAAGCCTCCTTGCAATGACGTATAAATCGTATTCCTAGGTTACAATCGGCGAGCAACTTACGCCTTTTGACAAATCCTTACACCATGAACATATCCCACGCACAGTTTAACATGGTGGCTATTTGTAGCGTGATCAGCGTGGCTAAATTCTGGGCTGCGATAATTATATATAACATCGATACGAAAAAAAAGATAAAGATTTAATAAATTGTTTATGCTTTAATAGGAGAGTTACAAAATTTCAATACATTTAATTTGTGTCAAATTTCAATATTTGATAAATTGGTGTTTGTATAATAGAGAAAAAGAACTTATATAAGCTATTGTCAGTAGGAATATTACATAATATATTACTTAATTAATTAAAATTTATATATAATATCTAGTGACGGGACGAACAAGTTGTGCGCCTCATATTACACGCCTACACACCTGTCCATAACAGATGCAGTGCCATTCAGAGCTTTAAATTGCAAAGATCTGAGGGGAACTGGCACTGTGCGCGTCACCCTGAGATATAAGTTGACAAGTCTCATGTGCTTGTGATTTCACCAGCACCCTTACCCTTCAAAACCGGAAAACAGTAATGCGGACATTAATGCTTGGCGGCTGAAACAGGTAAGGTGGCAGTACTTCCCCGGATGAACTCTTTCATGAGGAGTTCTACTGCTACTAAATGTACTTACGAGGCATCTCGTGCGGAATCATTGTCCATTCGAGATGCTTCAGTCAGGAGCTCTGTGGTCCTCTAAACTTCAGGCTGCTGTTGTTAATCCAACTTTTTTCCGCAAGACCGCATGAATGCAATTCGTATGGGCCAAAGCAATTTACAATTAAGCCAAAGCAGTTTCACGTAGTTCGTATTATTTTTAAGGCTTTCATTGTGTGGCGGATTCGTAGATTATTTTTTTTATTTGAATCCCAGTAGAACCTGACCAGGGTCCTTGACAAATTTTCTTTGAAAGCCACCTAACCTTCCTATACCTAACCTATCTCTGACGCCTTGACCCGGCCGTTTATCACGGAGACCAGGTCGACTTGGATGTTACATGTTGCGCTGGACCGCTAGAGCGCTTGCATTACAATTTCAACTGAGGCCAAACGATGATATGGCTGATAATAGTATGAGTTTGTCAAAATAATATGAGTACCTACTTAACACTCTAGCCTTGAATAGCCCTGAATTGTAGTTTTCAAAAAACACTGATACCGGTGAACTCTAGTCCTTAGCCGCATTAGGAATCAGGAAGCAAAGCGCTTCGTGCAAACGACATAAGGATGGTGTGTTCCGGACTTTCTATTCGATCGAAGAAGGAACATTGAAGGTAGAACTAAATTGAAAAGTTCCTGCGTACGTACCCCAAAGTGTATCCGATAGAAAACCGACAAGTAGGCCACTTTACTGCGGTGATCGAGATTTTTTTGTTTCTACTCCACAAGAGGGTCATTGTATTAAGTCTCTCTTTACTTTTCGTTCCATCACTGAGTATCATCATGGTATCAAGTCCCAAAGTTATAATGTACAAATATCAAAGACTAAAGACGTCTTGTCGTTTCCGTCCACGCCATTATGTTTAATGACGATGAATCTCCAAAGCTTTCTTTTCCTTTTAGAGATTCTTACTCGCATTATGGCAGTCAGATAAAATTGTATGCTCATGTAATAAGAGTGAAAGAGACGTTGTGCGTTTTGCATTGACGGCGCTTTGAATGGTAGCGACACATGCAACGTCTTTTTCGCTCTCGGATGTAAACCTTTATATGACCGGCTCAAGCCGATTCTGCTTTAATAAATGTGGTGACAACCTTAATCGCTTACGTACATACATATATACTTACGTATGTATATACGATCTATATAGATTTTAAGACTTTCGTGGTTATTCACTAAATGAATATCACTAGTATCAGGTTTCTTACCACTGACGGGTCTGACGGGACTGACGGGTCAACCCGTGACCATGGAGCGTGCAACCGTTCCGAAATATCGGGAAAATAAAAAGAAGTCATACCGTGGTAAGAAACCTGATACTATATACGATCTGTTTAGTAAAACTTTCTGAAAAATTTGCCTTCAGAGCGATTTGTTACACAGAATTATATAATAATAGCTTGCTATTATAGCCTATACATACATATTCGCTGTTAGCGCTCCGTTACACGACGCGAAAGTTTTCGCGCCACGGCCGTGCGGCGACTGCCCAGTTACCGCGCTTTCGCGTACATTAATGAAGAATCTGAATTCTATTTACTAGGTAACAGCATTTAAATTCCTTGGAATAACACAAACGCGCGGTCGCCGCAGGGGAGCCGCGCGGACACCGCCCGGCTGACGAGTAGACCAAAGACAAACCAACCACGCTCGCGCACCCGGGATGCTCATTTAAATTAAAACGTAAAAGCTAAATATATAGAGCGTATTTTGCCATGACAATTAGATGCACGCGGTCACTGCGCGGCGGCCACACGGTCTCCGCGCGGCGATCGATAGTCGTGTGAACAAGTCGTGCGTCTGGTGGTAAGCGACACGCCTGTCCAGACAGTTGCAGTATCGCTTAGAGTTTTAAATCGCAAAGATCTGCGGGGTACTGCCATTGCGACTGCACCTTGAGACATAAATTGACACATCCCATGTGCCTGCAATTTCACCAGTTTACCATTCAAAACGGGAACGCAGTAATGCTCACATTACAGCTTGACGGTAGAAATAGTTAAAGTGGTAGCACTTCCCTGGACGACCTTTTTCACAAGGAGTTCTACTGCTACTAAAATATCAGTGGCTGTAGCATGGCATACAATGTGTGATAAACCCTTGATAAACTTTCCCCGTCACATATTATTTCAGTTATGAAACCTGTTGTCATTATCAAAATATTTTTTTATTGCGAATACTGAATCCGTAAGATTCCTTCATTGAGTCGTTCTTTCTTTCGATTATTTGGTAATGAACTATTGTTATCCATTTTGAAGAACAAGGATAACGATATGAAATGTTTGTCGTTTAATCGCCGCGAAAACGATGAAACAAAAAAAATTCCGGGTTTTTCTAGTTTTTTGTAGTTTCACACTTCACATATTTTACATTAAATTAGTTAAATTTTACGTATTTCTAATTTCTCTCATATATTCGACTGTATGAAAAACGTCTCCTCACCTTTTTCCTATAATTTATATACATCAATTTACTTGTTTTTATTATTTCTTGTTATCTCGTTTGTCGCGCTCAAATTTTACGTTGATAAAATTACTATTAGTAGAGAACTGGCAAAATGTTTTAAAATCACCAGTGACCTTACAGCCATGTTAGGCACTGCGATATTCTTTTGCAGTCATTGGTCGTGGCGCTTGCGATGCGACAAAAATATGACTTCGCGGTGCATGGCGAGCACCGTGAAGTCATAGTTAAAACCATAGCTATTCTGATAAAATTTTAAAATTTATCACTCGAATTTGACAGCTACATGTGGATATAATAGCTTTAACGCGTCGGCATGCTACGGGGGTAGGTCGTCTTAAAAAACGATTAAAGTGCCACTATGACTATCACGATCTATATGATTTGAAACAAACCATGGATTTAAACAACCGAATTAGAAAACAGCAACACAACCACTCTCAAAGTCGTGAAATAAAGCTCTGCAAAAGGAAATTCATATGAATAAAAAAAAATTACAAAGCTGCAAAGGGCTGTAACCGTAAAAACAATTGAATTTAGAACGGGAAATAATAGTTATTTGTAGTGCAAGGCTGTAAAGTTGTTGTTTGACGTGATTGCTTGTATTGAAACCTGAGGAAGCGAAGGAAGGTAAGGTCCAAAAATAGATTCCTGAGCGTAGTGAGGGTTTCAAGTCACGAGATGTAAAACAACTTTGTTGCCGAGCAAAACACACAACTTTTCACTTCACTAAAGCGAGAAAAATGGTAGATGAAAGAAAAACAGATGAACATCACTTTTTTAATTAAAAGAAAAAGTTTAACTTAGGATGCGTTCTGAATTTACACCTCATCAATTTTTATTCTTGCTTGTATTTTTTATTTTGTGTGATTACTGAAATTATTTTAGTTCTTCGATGAATTAAAATAATTGAATGTACACAATTAGTTGTCATTGTCAATGTCAACAATAATAAGAATAAAATATACCAACAGATTTATATTATATAAATAGGTACTATCTTTTTTTCATCGAAAGAAAAAGTTAGGTGCACCACAGTCCATCGTCAAATTCGAATTTCAAAAACCTTTTCCACGCTAGCGTGCAAAAAACGCTTTTGCACGCAGATTTCTATTGAGAAAGAAAGTCTTTCGGAGCTAGCGAGGTGAAAAATAATTTAATAAACACAATTAGTTATCATTGTCAATTTAATGTCAACAATAATAAGAATAAAATATACCAACGGATTTATATTACGTAACTAAGTAATGTACGACAAGTTGCTTATTTGAACTTGTCATTATTTTATTTTCATTTCATCGTCAAGTTCGAATTTAAAAATCTTTTCCACGTTAGCGTCCAAAAAACGCTTTTGCGCGCAGATTTCTAAGAAGAAAGAAAGCCTTTCCGAGGTAGTGAGGTAAAAAACATCTTTACTGACCTGTCTTTGATCTGTTGTTTGTCTTTGTATTGTATTCGTATCTAATAAAATCAAAAGACCCTAAATTGCATAGTGACTTCTCTTATACAGAATATAATTAGTATGCTAGATAACCTCATTAATCAACGATAAAGTTTATCGGTAAAGTTAACTATCCCTTTCTAATTTGGGTGACCCAAATGAATACAGCGGTTGGATTATTCTCATTGATAATAGCCGTATTGGGTGACATAATTTCTGCTTTCGCTGTTACACTTATTTGTGTAATTATGTCAATAGAACTCTGCGTTATCGTAACACTCGTAGTAACCGATAACTAACGTAGTATATTAGCGCATGGATGTGATACACATTATAACAGTGCACAAGCTTTTATTCTCAAAATAATAAATATTTATATGCCATTTAAAAAGGGAAATTATAAATAAACATTACAACTTAATTACAGAAAGTACATTTGGTAAAATACACGGATATGGAAATGCACCACGGGCCACGCCCCGCACCTGGCACACACGTATCCAGCACTAATAAACGTGTTATTCTGAATTGAACTATATATAGGAACAAAAGTTGCTGCTAACCCGTTTATGGATAGCAAAGCGTGAAATACACAGAGAGCGGGTGCGGGTCGGGCGCGTGTCTGGTCGGGAGCACGGCGGGTCTAATTCTGTGTATTTATATGGACGACAACATATCGAGCGCGGACGTGTGACGGGCGTACGATGTGTTGTCGTGCTTAATGGCGTTTACCTTAAAATTAAATATAAGTATATGAATATGATAGGACGGAGTACCCCGTCCAAAAAACCGACTACTTACTATTTCCAAGTGCTTTCTGTGTAGTTGCCGCCTACTGCTTTTCCTTAGAGAAGTATCAACAACGTACTGACAAAGTTCAATTTACATACATTGAACATTTTGCTGATATCAATGTAAGCACTATGGCAAGAAAAGTGCTGATATTTTTGTGTACAGTTTTATTTAAGTAGGTACATGACGTCGTCGACTAATAGTTTTCTATTCTATTTCTATTTATAATATTTCATGTATACATTTCGAAAACTTAAGTCGTAAACGATAAACGGTAAACGATTCTTTTATGGGGAATTGTATACGTTTTTACAATAAGATTCCGGAGCATATATTAAGATTATCATTTCCTAAGCACAAAACTTGTATTAAAAGTATTTTAATTGAAAAGTTATGTTACAAAATTGTGGACTACGTGTTTGATAAAGATATATGGAAAGACAACATGAATCTAGATTCCACACAAATATAATACAAAATGTATTCTATAGCATTTAAGTTTATTTGTAAAGAGCAATGCCTAGTTTCTTGCTCGCCCAAAAACGTCGAGGTCACCCAGTCAGTAGGATAGTCTCTTGCCGCACTTCTTTTGCTCGTCGACAGGCTGCCGCTCAGGGATCGCGACTTTACAATAGCGTAAACAAATTAGTCTCCATTTACACACTAACAAAACACAACGTCAAAATTAAGGTATAAAATTGGTTGCAGACTCTTACGTACGATTATACGGAGAATCTCCTCTCAACCCTCTTTTGATTTATAAAACATCACTGCAAAGCATTACTTTTTTAATTCATTTTAATTTTTCAGTCACATCACGTTTTATGCGTGTTAAAATTTTTGTTCTTACTGCAACTTATTGTTTTTCGTTCTTTTAATTTAATTTAATAAATGTATTAAATCCATTTTGTTTTTTCTTTTAATTTGTTATTCAGGTCTAATTATTGTTTTTCACTTAAATTTTATTTTGTTTAAGTAGGACCTATTACACCGTCCGTTTCACATTTTTGTTGACACACAGAGACACACTGAGACACAGGTTACCACCTAGTTCAGGGGTGGAATATATTGCCACCTATTTAGGCACTGTTGTACAAAACCTGTTAATTATAATCTATGCCATGTAACATATTCTATTTTTTATTTATCTGTATATATATATATTCTATTGTTATTACAGATCATTTTTAAAATGAAATTAAACGTTGTATCTAAGTGAGTAATAATAACGACCAATCTAAAGAAGCCGCTTGCCAAAACCGTATATCGTGATGTAAGTGACAGGCGTGACAAAATCACGGCGAATTATCATTGTCATTTTTTTGTGACTTGAACTATAGTCACGGCGATGGGATTGTAACGCTTTTCCCCCAATGTCTAATATGACGCTTTTTCACTCTTGTCACATGGTTGTAAAGCTTTTTTTGACCGGCTTATTGGGATCGATGTGGTAACACCTTAAAGAATAATTGATACATATTCATACTTCCATTTATGAATTAACACTTTTGTTTAACTATAACTTAATTTTCTATGTACAGTTACGAACAGATACCTTCTTCTAAGAAGAGACACAATATCACAGTGGGACGTAGAGTGGGTTGGCGATGATAGGAAAAAAATAGTCGAAATGTAACTTAATGAGTCAACTAATGACTCATTACATTATAGGAGAAGACTGTAATTGCCGCGCGTTATTTGCTTTTAAATATACTGCAGGCTGTCGTTGTTTGAAGTTACCGACGCATTCATATTTCGCATTTTTGGTGTAATAAACTCATATTTGCAAAATTACATCTTTTCTGGGTTTAAAGATTCTACGAACGAAATACTTAATTTTTTATACTTAAGTAGGAGCGTTTACATATATATAAGTACATATATTTTTATTGAGTTTTTTGTTGAACATACAGAAATATTTCGTCAACCCGATGGGACTTGAAACCATATCCATGCTGCACCGTAGCATTACTCTAACCAGCTGAGCCACGGGTCCAGTTACTGAGTCGTCGAAATTCTCCTATGTGTTTTTGTTATAGATATTTCTACTGACTTTTCGGCATTCGTCGCCAAAACAGTTGCAGTGCCACTCAGAGCTTTATATCACAAAGATCTGAGGAGCACTGCCACTGCGCCCGGCGCCTTGAGGCATAAGTTGACAAATCCTATGTGCCTTTAATTCCACCAGTACCCTTACCCTTCGAAACCAGACCACAGTAATGCTCAAATTTCGCTTGGCGGCAGAAATAGGTAAGGTGGCAGTACTTTTTTTTTTTTGACGGGGGTAATCCTTATGGATACCCCTGAGCCCAGGGAGACTCAGGGGTTATGTGGGGACTCTCCCTCCACACTGGAAGGCCTACCCCACTAAAACCCCCCCAGGTTTCCCTCTCGCCGGTTGAGTCGGCGCCGTGGGATCGGTGCACATTCACCACGACGCCGCCCGGCCGCCCTAGCTTGCGCTAGGGCTCCCGCGCCAACGGAGGGGCGAGTCGGTTGTCCTCCGACCCGCCCCCCAGACGAGTGAGGCCGTGCAATGCAGGCTCCGGAGTACCTGTTCAGAGCCCGCTGGTCTCACTAGAAGGTGGCAGTACTGCCCTGGACGAACTCTTTCACAAGAAGCTCTCGTGCTACTACGTAAGATCACATGTGGCCTTATTATGCCAAGGATAAGATTTTATAATTTTTTTAAGGGTAAGCTTACAAGAGCCACAAATCATAATAGCATTTGGATTTTATATCCTTAGGAAATATATGACTGACCACACTCACATTCTTCGTTCAATAGTGGCCCGTAAACACGTACCTTTCCAGTCCCCGCTTGCGAGTCGACAATTTTTTAATCAAAGAATCAAATTCACAATCACGATTAAAAAATTAAAAAGCCTATATATTATATTTATTATAATATACAATTTTAAAGATAAAGACGAATTTAATCGACCAATAGTATATCTGTGAAGCACTTGAAGATAAAATGTGGACCAAAGAAAAGTATGTCATAGCCTTCAAAGTAATATTATTACAAAACTTACTGATAACCCCGGTATCTCTACGAGATTTGGGTGTTAGGCAACCGGAAAACAATATGAACATTGCTTACTGGATTGTACAGTATAGGTATGTACGAGTATACTGGTGATAACAAAAATGTTACAATGTATTTCAATTAAAGAATGTCTTTTGTTTCTTGTATCTTTTATGTAGAACGTACATGTATATAATCGAGTTGTGTTATTCGAAACAAAGGTACAGGTTTATTTTTATACATAGCAACATTGGAAGTGCAACTACGATGTGTTGAATTTATTGCAAAATAGCTATACTCGTAGTTCGACTTCAAAGAAACAGTATAAAATCTATTGGAGGAAATTGTTTACAATGTTATTTAATTACTTACTTTTCTTCTTTTGTTTGTTATAATAACTTGTGATATGTTAATTTGTAAAGAACCCTTTGTGTTCAAATACATATATATGCTATTTTGAAGATCTCGGTCGGCCGAACCATTTGAACTGTGGGCGATGGGCGAGTGGCAGCAATTTGGGAAATGAGCTTTTTGTATTGGTTCTGGTCTGAGCCTCTTTGTTAGTGCTCCAGGGATTCTCGAGTTTGAAAACAGGTGGTGCTGGAGAGATTATCTGGCACATTATTTGCATATAAATAAATAAATTTAAATGTGTTTATATCGTGTCAATTATGAACGTTAGGCGAAGTAACTGTAAACACTTACAGTTAATTTTTTGACTTACAAAGACTACATGATTGTTAATGTCAAAATTAGCGCCATAGTTTCAGAGGCCAAATAGTGATTTCATTGTGTTGCTACACCCAAAAATGAATTAACACTTTTGTTATCATACATTAATAAATTAAATGTTTGCACGAATTGATACGTATATTGTTCAAGTAAGTATAAGCCTAAAATCAGCGTTGCATATGACTCTTTCAATTTATTTTACCTGTGGATGTAGTTAGTACACATTGCTTTTTAAACAATACAATACAATACAAATATTCTTTATTGCACACTGGGACAAATACAAAATAATACAATAAATAAAAAGGCAGGTACAACAGGTTGCCTTATTGCTATATATAAATCTCTTCCAGGCAACCATCGGGTTACAGGAAAAACTGTGACATAGTAGTTAATTGAGAGCGCAACAGAATACGTATTTAAAACATATTGCACATATACAAATGAAAAAAGAAAAATAATAATAAAAATAGTCTATAACAGATATCCAAAATAATAGTAATAAAAAACAAAAAAAACATATGATTACATAAAATGAAAGGAGGATTATATACAACATAATAAATACCAACATATAAACGTTTTTGTTTATTGAGAATGGCTTAAAACCACTACTCAGGTGAAAAATCATCAAAATCGGTTCACAAATGCCGAGTTATCGCGTAACATACATACAAAAAATACATACAGTCGAATTGAGAACCTCCTCCTTTTTTAAAGTCGGTTAAAAAGACTCTAATTTGTAAAAAATCTCTTTTTAATGAAACTATGATCTGGCTTTCAGACGCCATTGGCTGACAAGAACAAGCAAGGTGCAGGTGGCTGATGCTGCCCACAGTTACTTGCACGCAAAAATCACCCTATAGATGGTGACGCATCAACTTTTCTGATACCACGTACGGTTAGTATACACTATTGCAAGTGGACAGTGCTTATTCTTACAATAACCAATCAAAAACTTGTACGTAATGTTGTTGTCTTTATAATTCGTTCCATTGGTTAGAAGTCTAAGTAAACTAACTATTGTTTGTATAAATAAAAAAATAATGACTGTCATTCGAGAGTCATTATTTTTTTAAAAGCTTTTCCTTTTACAATATGTTTATTTACCGACAACGGCACGTTTCCTGATACTCTTAAATTCATCTCTATGCCTTATGATAAAATGGTCCAAAGTACAAAGTGTAAAGTCCAGCGCGCTTTCCGCGATACCAATTCAATATTATTAACACTTATGTTCGCGAATGTCGTCATGGCTTTTATAAGTTTCCTCGTTAACATTCAAAAAATAATATACCTGTTAATTATTACTGCCAGTTAACTTGTAAACTGACGGCCAATAAAATCGAGCAACACACGTACGTTGAAAACGAGGTTTTATTTCCTATGGTATCGTTGTTTACTTAATTTTTGTGATATTTTACTTATCATGTTTTTAAAGTTGCTCATAATATGCTACGCGTAAGCGTTAGTGCTTTTAAGCCCTAGAGGCTAACAGGTTTTTACTTTTAAAAAACCTTTTTAAGCTTGGAAAACACTTAATTTTCACTTAATACACTTTATATTAAGGTGCTGGTGAAATAACAGTCACATGGTACTCGTTAACTTATGTGTCATGGTGACACATAAGTTAATGGTGCCAAGTTTAGGGTGAAATGTACACCATAGTTGGTGACTTGTTGTGTTGGTGGTGGCTTACTAGAAATCCGTATACTCTGACTATACCACTGAGAAAATAAAGTGATATGTATCTACGAGTTTGTATTGGCATTTCTGAACTTAGAACGTAATAACATAGTAGTACAATAAGATAAACAATGTAGCTCCATATAAACGTAGCAGCGAGTCTTTGTATGTGTACTCGCCCACGTGTGCCGTGTACGGACGCATACATTTGCAATATCTCGCGGTGCTTTCGCATTGCACAACGCGGGTCGTCTCACGCGCCATTCATTATAGACATTGAAATTTTGCTCGGTGTTTTAAAAAAAGTCATCAAATAGTAGACGTGTCTATGGTTATTTGAACAAGAGTGCCTCGTTTCGGAGTTATTCAGCAACTTATTTCTATTTCATAATTAAAATATTAATACGCGATGCTGGTATAAACATATCGCATTTAACACGCATTATTAGCATTATTACAGCAGCAGTAGAACTCCTTGAAAAAAAGTTCGCCCTACCTATTTCTGCCGCCAAGCACTAAGTTTTACAACGCATTATGATGTTTTGGTTTGGAAGAGCAAGGGTGCTGGTGAAATTACAGGCACATTGGACATGTCAACTTATAACTCAGGGTGACGGGCGCAGTGACAGTGCCCTTAAGATCTTTGCGATTTAAAGCGCTGCAACTGTTAGATAGGCATGTCGCTTACCACCAGGCGCACGACTTGTTCGTCCGGTTATTTAGTATTATAAAAATAAAAATAATTAAAACTTATATTTACAACCTATAGGGCTGGCTCCGCAGCTGAGCTGGCGGAAAAAATAAAAAGTAATTTACAGCCTTTGGAGTCGAAACCCTTGGCCCGTGGGGTCCCAGTGCCCTTCATCTGTACAAAATTTTATCTAAAAAATTAATAGACTGTCTGGGAAACCTTAGCGAAGCCATACAAAGGGGGAACGCTGCCAGCATCTGGGGCATGCTGTGGGAACCCAGTTTTATTCATATAATTTCAAAATCCTAGTACCTTACATGTATATTTTCAAAATAATAAGTAATACTATAGGTACAATCAAAATAATAATGTGACAACCCTACGCTCTGTGCAAAACAAGCGGGAGTTGCACTACCTGTCTTATTACTCTATGATATTATCATCAGGAGCAAAACAATACATTCCAAAGACGTGGAGCCAAAAACGAAGTGTGAGGTTCAGGGCAGCAAGTGAATGTTGTGCACAAAAAAGAAGCCGAATACTGGCTGGTGATTGTAGAGCTATTTTTATCCAAAGACGAAATAAAATACTACGTACAAAGAGTAACAACCGATAATGACTTTATGTAATATATAAAACGAGGTAAATAGCCATTATTATGCATTTGTTGTATATTCATTATCGACAGAGGTTGGGAGTCCAGTGAACGATTGCTTCTTAATTGAGAATTCGACGAATTGAGTGGTGACATGTATAGTCTACACTTCTGTACGAATATCAGAACAAGATCCGTCAATGTGTAGCTGGTTGTGTTTCCGTCTATACATATACTTTAATTTCTATGTTACTTACGTTTGTAAGTGTTTACAAGAATTCAAGATATTTATTTGTTGAAAAGTATAGGTAACATTCATTGACTTACAAATAAATGGACGACGGGTCTAATACACAAACTACGAAAAAAATGTCCCAAGTCAACCTGTTTAAACGTAGCGACATGTAAAGGAATATGAAACAGCTAAAACGTTGAATTTAAATTGTAATGTTATCGCAGTACTGTCTAATTTTGCTTGCTTCGCTGTCAGTCGAACAAACGAAGACTAAAGCGTGAATGACGCTCTGTATACGATTTTAACGCCCTATAAGTTCGGACACTTTTTAGCGCGGACCCGACGTCCATATAATTGTAAGTCAATGGTATCATTGCAGGTCTTATAGTATTTTATTTTAGATCGTACATTTCACCCTAAGCTTGGCATGCTACTAACATTGTTTTAATAGCAATATATCTCGATAACGTTGAAGAAGGTTCACAACTCTTGGAAACTAAACTCCTTTAACTCTTACGCCACTGCTTAAGACGCTAGGATGTCTCAGAGGGATTTTTTTTTTCCTTCTTATTTTTTATACACTTAATACCATAAGCTTCTCACAGGTGGCGCTACGGCGAAGAAGTCGTTTAAACCCAATATAAAGATCGAATAAATAAATATTAGACAACATCACATACGTTGTCCTGATCCCAAAGTACAACAACGACGGTACTACAAGTGTGTAGCTCAATTGGCAAGAGTGGTAGCGCCGGTTTGACAAACTGACTCTGGTTCGTGTCCAGTCCAAAGCTGGGAAGTGGATTAAAACCCAACCAACCCACCCGGGTTTTAACCAAGTTTGTACCAAATGCGCCGGGTTTTAATCGATTTCTGTTCAAAATTGTGAACAGAAACGACGAATACGGAATTTGATATTTTTCAATACTTATTACAAATTTCGATGTAAAAAAATCTTTTTTAGACGAAAATGAGGCAACTCCACACAATACCCATCTTGCAATCCTTTGTACCTACCTTACGATTCCCTTTTTACGAAAATCGAAGTAAATGCATACGACCTAACGATTTTTTCAAAAGCGAATCGTCTAGATCAGAAAGCAATAAACATTTCGTAATAATATCATTAAATTTGAACAAAACTCGATTTACAACAAATATTTATTAAAATCGATGGATTCTGGACATTAATGGGTTTTTACCCGATTTAAACCTGGCATTAACAATAAGTTAAAATCCGGGCGCTTACCTATCTCCGGTCCAGTCGGATTTAAGGAATTTTTCTTTGTGTTTGTTCGATAGTTGTATCAATATATTTTTTTTGTTTTTATAAATAACGCACACACTCAACATAGCCCCATAGGGAAACCCTGTGTCGCAAGGTGTCATGGACACACACATAGACAACCACAAATTACATCCAAAGTCACCAGAGAAATAATTGTAGGCCATACAACTAAATATTTCTCCCGGCCCGGGAATCGAACCTGGGACCTCTGCGTGGCAGTCCGGCACGGTAATCTTTCGGCCACAGAGGCAGTTAATTATAACAAACTAGTGGAGTACGTATTTTCACAAGAATATAAAAACATCATGATGTCTAAAATAAACATTGGAATTAATACCATGTTTAAAAAAATGTAATACCGATATTGACTCCATGTTTGTGAAATAGTGCGGGATTAGTCACATGAAAGTGCTTGCGCGATTCAACTGCAAATGTTTTAATATTTCCAAATCGCGACCGCAATTTTACGTAAATGGAGAGAAAGAGACTATTTAGACGATTTTATTGTTGTTCTTTAAATCTTGTTTATTGACTATGTTACGCATTAAGGCCCGCGTTTATCTATACAAGATCTTGCTTAAGTCAACTGAGTTTATTAAATAACATGAGTGTAACTGCAACTGCAACCATTATGAATTGATTTCGCATCATTTGAAAATTATGGACAGCCATACGTGACTGGCGGGTCAGAGCAATATGAGTAGAATTACTTAAATAATTCAGGGACTCTGATTGGCCGGGTGGCGTCCGCGGCGCATTGAAAGGGTCGGTACGGTGTGGGAGAGGCCCTATCGGCATTGTATGAAAATCTTGTAAGAATTATTTTATTGCTTTCATGTTTTTGACTTGTCAGATTAAATCAGATAGACATATATCAGTTCGTTCAAGAATAGAAGTGTATATGTATGTGTCCATTTAAGAATAAGAAGCTTCAATAAACGGGAGATTACGAAGATTATTTCATTGAAGTCTGGTCCGTTTTGGGACAGATTCAGCCGGAATCCAACAGATATTTAGACTTATTAACCCGTTCTTGGACAGTACTTAAGTAGTGCCGTACACAACAATGTCTCTACTTTTCTAGTACGTTGTTGATACTTCTCCGCTCCGATTAGAGCTCCTTGTGAAAGAGTTCGTCCAGGAAAATACTGCTACCTTTCTGCAGCCAAGCATTAACGTGAGCATTACTGCGTTCCAGTATTGAAGGGTAAGGGTGCTGGTTAAATTACAGGCACATGGGACTTGTCAACTTATGTCCCAGGGTGACGAGCGTAGTGGCAGTGCCCCTTAGATCTTGACGATTTAAGCTCTGAGTGGCATTGCAACAGTTATAGACAGGCGTGTCGCTTACCATCAGGTGCACAACTTGTTCCTCATAAAAAAAATGACGTGCTTGGAAATTAAGACTTAAAATCAACTCTATGCAGCTTTCGGAAGGAACGGTCAAATGTCCGAAAGGTGGACCGTGATTTGTTAGTAGCAAACATGACAAAAAATATTTTAATTTGTATAATGGACTTTATAACCAGCTATTATGGCCATAAAATATGTAGAGACTTGTATGCGATCTACCACTACTGCAACTTTAGGTAATTATTAATTATAAAATGTACAGAAAATTTATAATGTTGTATAATAAAAGCTGAAGAGGAAGCCATTATCATCAAGTAGATACAGCTCTGAGTTCTGAGTCACGTGAGCTAAAGTTTCCACAACGTGACCGGCATATTCCGACTAATTGTTATTTACTGCGCTTTTCTATAGAATGTTTATTTTATAGAGGTTATGTGCATTATAAATATTAAGTGTTCTAAAGAAATAACTAATACCTACTTAGGGGTTAGTCCTACAATACCTTGCGACCTCGTTAAGGCTACGAGTTCTTACTTTGATGTGCGTTTAATATAATAATAAATAAAAATTCATAAAATAGTTATTCAATAGTTATTTAACAAAAGAAATTTTGCTAATATTTTTAGATTCACGGTTTTATAAAACGTTATCTATTTTGCTTAAAACATTAATATAAAAATTTTCATTGTGGTCGAATATTGAGGTTTTGAGCCTGCGTAACTTTGAAATTATAGGGTTTCACTAGAAACCGATAAGCCACGAACATAAATGTTGCTTTGTAGAACGTGTCTTCTGAATATTATTGAATTTGATTAAGTAATATTCAAATTATGATTAAACTTCGTTTCCGTGGACTTTGCTAGACATTCTTCGCTTTGTAATTTTGGTAATTTAATCATATACACTTACTTGTTACAATTTTTTTACGTAAAGTACAACAGAAATATATAAGGTTTTAATGCATTAGTTGACATCCTTTTAAAGTCATGTTTAATATATGAAACCGAAGAACATTAACTGTGGGACTCTGTTTGCTGTTTAGTTTTGACCCGTAGTGAACGACCAGTGGCTTAAATGTGTCGTTTTCAAGTGTAAATTTATTTTACCTATGGAATAAATAATCTTTGACTTTGACTTTGACTTTGACCCTTTTTGCGGACACAGTACACTAAACTCTATACTCTACTATATTATATACTACACTATACTTCGACACAATATCTAGATATCACTCTAGATTAACGCAGAATTAGATTAACAATTTTTTATTTCTACTGTTGTGCCTATGTCATAAGCTTGTTTGTTTACTGTTTGTTTGTTTGTTACTTAGAATAGAATATAATAGAAATAGTATGACATAGAAACCATTTAAAAAAAAGACAAAAATACACAGTAAGAATTTCTTTTTTAAAAAACGGTGTTTTTTTAATTAAAAATACACGCACGCTTGGGTAGAATCTCATTTGATATTAAGTGATGATGTGGCCGAGGATGGTACGTATTTGTATAAAAAATGTCTAAACACTCTAGCCTTAAATAGCCCCAAATTGCAGATTTTGGGAATCACAAATACCGCGGTAGTATTTTCCATTCCCTATGCCATACGCATTTCCAATGAGGAAAAAAACCGCGTCTTGCGACTAGGTGGTATATTAACGACGAAATTTCCGTATTTAATTCTCTTGAATTAAATCTAAACTTATGTAGACAATTTTGATACCACAATCGCGTTTTTTTAACCTGTGGTAAGCGACAAGCCTGTCCATACCAGTTGCAGTGCCACTCAGAGCTTTAAATCGCAAAGATCTAAGGGAAACAGCCACTGCGCCCGTCACCCTGTGATATAAATTGATAAGTTGTCCATGGGTCCTTAATTTCACCATTTGCTTGGTGGCAGAAATAAATTAGGAAATAAATAATATAAACTCTTTCACAAATAGCTCTGCTGCTACTATATGTAAATTTCATGTAGTCATTGGTTACATCGTCGCTAAATGAATACCGTCGTCATTCCCTTTTTTTCTGCATAGATATTCATATTTTGCTTTTGCTTGTTTTTGTTACCAACTTCAACACGTCACAAACACATTAAAAAGCACATCCTTATTGTACGTCACATATCCTTTTACTAAAACATAAAAATACAATTTTATTTTCAAGTTTTCGATTTCTATATCAGATTTAAAAACAAACATTTGTTCCTTGTGGTTTAATGAGCATATTACCGCCATGATGGTTATTTAGCGTTTTTTTATGAGCTGTATATGTGCTGCTGTTTGTATAAAAACGTGTCTGCGAAGCAGGAAGCGAGAGGCATTGCTATTAAAAATAATATTATTAAGGTTTTGTAGAATATGTTAAGTCATTATAAGTAAACAGTAATCTCATAATTTGTTTAAATACAGTACAATATTCACATGGCATCAAATAAAAGAAATAGGATATTAAACCAAATGCGTTAATGACGGCCGTCACTAAGCTTCTGTAATAAGATTCCTGGTAATACTGTTATTCTTTTTTAAATACGAAAAGGGATGAACAAATGGTGCACCTGGTGATAAGGGACGCGCCTGTCCGTAGCAGTTGCAGTGCAAAAACTTGAGAGACACAATTTAATAAGTTCGATGCGCCTGTAGTTTTACTAGCACCCTTATACCCTTCAAGACCGGACCACAGTAATGCTCACATTACTGCTGGGCGGCAGAAATAGGTATAGCGACAGTACTTCCCTGGACGAATTGTTTTACAAGGAGTTCTACTGCTGAATGTGAACACAAGTTCTTCGTATTTGGCTGTCATTGCTCATTGACACCACACTCAGCCAGAATCTCTGACCCGGACATGCCGGATACACAGTTTAAGGAACTGACACGCCCGGGATTGTGGAGGAACC
The DNA here is from genome assembly GCF_003589595.1 of Hyposmocoma kahamanoa. Taxonomy (NCBI): domain Eukaryota; kingdom Metazoa; phylum Arthropoda; class Insecta; order Lepidoptera; family Cosmopterigidae; genus Hyposmocoma; species Hyposmocoma kahamanoa. The sequence goes on along the minus strand of NW_020653851.1, from coordinate 19,003,755 downwards.
AACCAGCCGCAACCGGTGGCCAGATTCCTGCTGGCTATGCAGCGTGTGATAGAAAATAGGTAGTAGGCGTAATCAGTTATATGGGTAAGTGGTTAGGTAGTGTTGTTAGGAATGAGCATTGATGATGATGCGCTTTGTGTTGCCGTAGTGGATCCTTCTGGGTGAGGATGTGTTCTCGTCAACAGGGCTCGAGTTGTATCATTTCTTTCCCCTTAAAATGCGGTGTCGGTTTCCGTAATTTTATATATTTCTTTAACTGCTTACCTAAATCTACCTAAATTATCTTTAGTTAGTTCTATCCAGTCGTCTTCGTCACGTTCATAGTATTCCATGTCATGTTTTAGCGAGTCGTTCCAGATAAATATGGGTCTTCCTATTTTGAGTAATATAACTTCTGCGTACTTGGATGACAAAAATCTCGGGTTAGCTCAACTTATGGTATTTGAAATAAATATTGTATATGATAAACACGTACAAATGTTTATTTACAAGCCACCCTAGTTTGTTACTCATTCTTCTCAGCGGAATTTACCTTACGAGTTACATCAATGGGATGATCTTAAGTGCAATTTGCCCACATATAAAATAAAATAAAGTTTGAGTCTGAGTTTGAAATATGTATACTAAATTTAGAAGAAAAGAAACACATGACTTTTTAACTTATGCCACATCTTATAGTAAAAATTCCACCGAGAATTGCGCCGAGGCAGAAATATCATGCTCAGAGGAAGATGTTGACGTATCCCTCTTGGATGCCTAAGCTTATTCTCCGGCGTAAGTAAATACCAGTCATTTGGTTACCGCAGGCTTATTAAAAGCTAAGTATTTCAAATGTAAGAAGTAGCAGTAGAGCTCCTTGTGAAAGAGTTCGCCCAGGGTAGTACTGCCACCTTACCTATTTCCGCCGCCAAGCAGTAATGTCAGCGCTACTGTGTCCCGGTTTTGAAAGGTAAAAGTGCTGGTGAAACTACAGGCACATAGGACTTGTCAACTTATGTTTCAGGGTGATGGGCGTAGTGGCCGTGCCCCTCAGATCTTTGTGATTTAAAGCTCTGAGTGGCACTGCAACTATTATGGACAGGCGTGTACCTTACCACCAGGCGTACGACTTGTTCGTGCCGTTACTAGATATTATATTAAAGAAAAGGTAAACTACTACAATATCTATTTTGTTTAATATCATGATTTTTAAGTACCATAATATTCATACAGTTTTTGTTATAACACTCTACTTTTCTATTTTTGTTTTGTTACGTTTGTTATTATCATTGACATAAAGATCGAACAAACAAACAAAAACTGACTGGTAGCTCCGGTTTGCCAAACAGACGCTAATCCAGTCGGATCGAAAGAGTTTTTCTTTGTGTCTGTCCGATCGTTTTGGTTTTTAACGACTTTTTTGAGGTAACGAAATCTGTGAGAAATCTATGAAAGTTTTTCTTCACTCAGCCATGTATCTATTTCTGTAACGAAATACGGATAAAATATTATTATTATTGTTATTTTAAATTAAAATGGCAGACAGATGAACAACGCCAAAATTAGCGCAACAGAGTTGTCTTTTTACGTACATTTACCAATTAATATTAACGTATAAAATTAATTATAATCATATCCTATAGATATTTTAAAGCAACAAAGAAATACTTATATAAATAGAACTAAAGTTGCTTAACGCAGACCAAATAAAAAAGTGACTGCATAAAAAAACCGAAATGAATATAAGTGGTTATTTGCTTGCGTTGTAATAAAATCTTCAAACAATCATTATAATGCTAAACTTTAAAAGAATGTAGAGTCATATTCCACGAGAATATCTACCCTTGACTCGAAATCACGAAAATAAACAAAAGATTCCCTTTCAATCGATATCAATTTCAAATTCCTATGCAAAGAACTGCAAAAAACGAAGAAAAGATTATAATCGGTGACCAATTCAAGTCAGGCACAATACCAAGGTCACAGTGATCTCACCACACGTTTTTTTTCTATATCTACTAGTCGGCGCTCGCAACCTCGTCTTTCTTTTAGTAAATATAGCAACACCTTTACATCTAATCATGTAATGTACCTATCAGTGGCGGTAGGGGTAGAGTAACACAAATTACGATTTCCTATAACCTGTCTTAAACATTTATTGTTCAATTTAACTTAATTTATTCTTTTGTTTTTGCCATTTTAATGAATTATAATAATTTATAAATTTCAAGTCGTCTCTTTGAAATTAATATTTGCAGATGATAAAAGTGATCAAATGTTTATTTAAAAATTAGCACCGTACTCATTCTTCTCAGGGAAATTTGGGTCACCAATAAGTATCAGTAGAGCTCCTTGTGAAAGAGTTCGTCCAGGGAAGTACTGCCACCTTACGTATTTTTGTCGCCAAGCAGTAATGTAAGTATCATTGCGTTCTGGTTTTGAAAAGGGAGCTGATGAAATTACAAGCATATGGGATCCTGTCAACTTAAGTCTCAGGGTAATGTGCGCAGTTGCAATACCAGCTTGAAATTTCAAGCTGTGAGTGGCACTGTAACTGCTATGGACAGGCGTGTCACTTAACACCAGGGGCACGACTTGTTCCGTCACTTGGCATCCAATAAAAATGGGTAGTGGTGGTTAACCAATGTGATGATTTAAGTAGCTAACTATCAAACTAACCATCCCATTAATATTATAGCTTGTGACTTCTGTCGAGTTAAAGACAAACTCCCAGGTAGTCTGATAATTGAGATTAATTAATCTTTAAAATGTCATCGATATGCGCCACGTCGATTATAAATGTTATGTGTGATATATAAATACCAATCCAAACGATCTCATTTATTACATTAGTGACATGCGAAATTATAAGTGTTTGCTACCAAACGACAACAAAATTGCAATACGGATTTGTGGCGGATGGATGCTAGTACAAGTTGTATCAAAACGCAAAATATGGCTTATTATTATTGGACACTCTTTCAATCGGTTTAGTTGATCTTGAGAATATTTCAAACAAACTTACGAATGTTACACCTTCATAATGTTAAAGTATTACGTGACTTATTTCGAATGTCACTATACTCTACTGGATTTAAAAGGGGCGTAGGAAAAGTAGTTACAATTATACATGTCCGAGTAATACTGTTGTAGTGAAGTTACAAAGATATATTTTTTGTTATTTTTTCTCGATGCCAGTTTTTTGTCGGTGTTTTATATTCGTGGGCGCCATTTTTCACCGAGGCTCTAAGTTGGCTCTTTAATCACTCTTTGTGTTTATGAACGCCCCAGTCATTTGTTATAACAACTACTTATGTATAGGTATGTTTTGATTGTGATGTAGTGTAGACCATACAGCAGGTTGCGATTACAATATATATTTGTAGTCATGAATGTCCGCGAATTATGTGCAAGGCTTATGCATTTAGCAGATTTATTAATTAATCATTATACAAGTAGGAAATGAAAGTATTTTTCCGGATTTAAATCGCGTGTATTTATTTTCACGGTTGACACGGTTGACCATGGGACCTATAAAGGGCCCAAATCATTGGTTTGTTTGAAAAAAAAACAAATATAGGTTTATAAATATATAAACAAATATTTAAATCCGGAAAAATAGTATCATTTCCCATGTGTAACAATCGCGAAAACCTAAGAACTCGACATTATACAAGTGTATGTAGATTGTTAATGTATTTATATTGTGTCAGTGTTTTAGACATTGTTTAGTGATGTAACGGGAAGCTTTTTTTCGTAACGTAAGATTGTTTTCCTTTATAATGAATATTACGGACATAAATCATCATCAAAAGTGCTTTAAAAATGACAATACACATTAATAATGTTAAAAACAAACACTGGAATATTTAATTTTTGTTGGTATTCTACCGTAGCACATAACGGTTAAGAACACATAAATTAAATACATTAGAAAAAACATAATTTAACCCTTTAAAACTAATAAAAATGTAAAATATTTATTAGTAATTGAAAGCACAACGGTGTGTTGGTATGATCTTTTTTATTTAGAGTTCCCGCAAGTCGACGTTGCAGCTTAAAACTTTAAATCGCAAAGATGCCATTTCGCCTGTGCCTGTAGTTTTGTCAGCACCCTTCGGGTGCGTTCCCATTATGTTGTGACGACAGACTGTCGTGCAGTTTACAGTGTCGTGATCTGCATGTTTAAATAAACTTGTTCACATGTAGTACAACAAGATTAACTGCCGTTAAAGATTTTTTGACGTTACGACGACATACTGTCGTGACAATTGGAAGTGCTAGTACGACAGTTGTCGGCCGATAAATAAAACGTGACGATAAAAACGTAACGACAGATAATCGCAGTTTCAAACGTTTCTGTCGTGCAAACGACAAGGCGGCTGCCGAGAACCGATAAATTGTTGACACGATTGTCGTTCAACGATAAAATAAACGTCCATATTTGCAGGCTAGACACGATAGTCGACCAACGATAAATAGTACGTTACGACATAATGGGGACGTGCCCTTATCCTTCAAAACCGAAACGCAGTAATACTCACATTGCTGCTTGACGGCAGAAATAAGTAAGGTGGCAGTACTCCCCTAAGGGTACGGGCGTAAGAGGGTAAAGGTACAATGGAAATTGTTATGTTTAGTATTAATAATGGGAAAAGTTTGTTTAATTATTTTTCACAAGCACGTGATACGAAATCTTACAAGAGTTACGTTCAAAAATGTACCCAGAACGTGACTTAAGAGAAATTGGGTCGAGTTTCGTCAAAATGTTTTAAAACAAAAGGTAATTCTCAATATTTCCTTTATCGCGATTATCTCGAGTGAAACTTTCACAATATTTTAAGTACATTGCGTCTTATCGTCAAACGATAAGAACGTATAGTAAACAAAGTTGTAACTCGACAGTAATAATTTTACGCACACGTATTTTTCATTCTGTAAACTGTTAGAGGCTACAAAGAACAATACTAGCTATTTAACTTAATCGAATTGTATACGATATGTAAGCGTGAATACTGACCTCCTTATCATAACTGAAGTTATCGACATTTTTACCAAAATTTAGTTATTACCATATCTGAGATCACGAGAACGAGGTCTACAACACCGTCTAATCGGTTTTTTAATATCTTGTTTAGTTTCAGTTTTATTGTTAAGAAACATTTTTTTAGGCGACTACAAAACTTTACGTGCCAATGTCTCGAAATTTACCGAAATGCAAATACGTTACTTATGACAAAGTGGACAGATTTTTTAACGCACACATTCGTAGTCCCGCACTAAGGAAACCCTGTGTCGCGGGTACCATGCACATACACATAGAGAACTACAGTCATACCCAAACTCACTGTCACTAGGTGTGCATTGTGGAAACGGAAATATCCCCCACCACCGGTTCGGTTTCATCGTACCTCAACAACAACTACCACCACGTTGTGACCTTTTTTTTTTATGCGGTGGCCCGTGTGGAAGTCCTTAAATCTAAAAGACTGCTTGGTAGAGCAGCATTTCAGCTGCGGAGGCAGATCAAATAAAAAAAGGATAGTGGGCGTTATAGAACTATTAAGAAGTTTTTGGAATGACTCTCTATCTCTAGTCGTTCCCTTGTGACTGAGGATCACGATCGTTTTTGGAATAATGTGAACACTTGTGTCACTGTCTGAAATAAAATTTTTCTTCATTTTTTTAAATGTATAATTATTATATTTTTGTGTTGTTCATTATGTCGGAAGATGCGAAGAGATAAGGTTAACGCCCGCCACTAGAATTTAAGTAAAAACAAATGAGTTTGACTTAATTGTGCTGTAGACGGTCGATATGTTGACTTAAGTCAAAGGAATGATGTTGGTTTTTCATTTATGTACTTTAGTCTGCCGACCCTAAGTTTTTTGAAACCGAAATTACTTTTAAAATGAAACTATATTTTCTTATTTGTTTTTTTTTCAAACAAATAGATACGAAAAAATAGTTTCAAATAATGTAACAACCGCGAAAACCTAAGAAATCGCAATTACTTTTTTTATAGCATCAAACGGTAGACCGAATGTATATATTATAGGGCTATAGCCCTAGAACATAAGTTGACAATTCCCATGAGCCTGTAATTTTAACAGTACCTTCAAAACCTGAACGCTGTAATGCTCACATTACAGCTTGGCAACAGAAATAGGTAAGGTGGCAGTACTTCCATGGGCAAACTATTTCACGTGGAACTCTACTGCTACTGTATTTTATATAGTAGAAAAATAACGAATAGTTCCTATTAGTAATTTTCCTATTTGTTTTTAGTTAATTTTTAAGTTACATTTTATAATTTTAGTGTTCATCACACTAGTACTCACGTGTCATCTCATCTTGTAAAAGCGGTTCCAACTGAAATCCATCGTTACAGGCGAGCTGTAACATAGGCTGAGTATGATCCGTTTCAGCTTATAGATATACGTAATCATTCCTTTGTTTTAACTGTTTTGTCTGAATTTTCTTAAGCTGAATAAACGTTTCTTTCTTTCTTAAGGGATCACCCTGATGACAAGAACAAAAACAAGTAATTTGCCAAGGTATTTAATTCTGCAGTTAATTCATGTGCAAAGATTTCCAAGTACAAATCCATTTTAAAAATAAACGAAACGTCTTCTTTTGTTTGCTCTAAACTCGTTTTTGTAGTGGAAAATGTTACCACTTATACTTTGTTTGTGCTCTAGTCTGCCGACTTTACATTTTTTCAGACGGAAATGACCTTACAAGCATATAATTAACTACCTTTTACACCCATACATGTGAAGTATTATTGTTTTTATAAGGAAATTTGTAACTTTTTAATTAAGATTTCGTCACCGTTTAGTTTACGTAAGCATTATTAAAATAATCAATTTGCTCTAGCTAATGGCGTCATCGCTAGATTCTAAGTAACGTCAGGAAAAACATTTTAAATTTATTTTGGATTCGAAACGTTATACCCCTATTGTATTATTGTGGAAATCGCTTGGGTATCATGGCCAACTATACTCATGGACATATTTAGAGGAATGCTAAAAAGAGGTTGAATTGTGGTAACAATGTTCATAACCACTGGCCACATATACCAGAATGTTTCATTGAAAACAAAAGACGATTGAAGACATTCTTTTTTTTTCAAATTGAACAGCAGTTCATTATGAATATTGTTATTATAATTCAATCTTTTCTAGTGATCCTCCAAATACGTCCACGAGTGTATTTCTACCGCAAAGCAGGCACTTCTTGGGTTTTAACTTGAAGAGCAAGCACAGGTATAAGATCGTGTGTCTCATGAACGGACGACGGCAATAACCTAACACCTCTGAATGACTAAAGTTATGGCTTTAGCTTCCTTTGTTATGAGGCAGTACATTCTTAAAGCACATGAGACTTTTACAATCGCATGATCTACGCCAGCAACGCATTGGCCATATTATACACGGCGGCCATTTTGGGAAATTAACTTTTCTGAATGGGTTCTGGTCTGGGTATTCTGGGTATTGTCCCATTGCTCCAGTAATCCCAGTACAGGAAATTTCCTAGATTGAGACCAGGTAATTGGTGTAGTTTTCTGGCACATTATTATTATTATATTTTCTATCAGGCGGACCGCTTTATTCTTTTTTGTATATCATATATTATACAAAAAATATGTAGAGAAACATAAAGTAAGACAGCATTTATTGCAAAAAATAACTTGACATTAACTTGACCTCCATGATCGAGTGGCGTTGCACTTCGTTTGTTCGTAGTGTCGCCATCTTTTAATTCCCGGGTTCGATCTACGGCCGGGTCATTGTATAAAAATAATCTTTCTATTATATCTCAGGACTGGGGGTTTGTGGTACCGTAGTTGTTTCCGATTTGCAGTTACTTACTTTGGGATCAGAGCAACGTACGTGATGTTGTGTAATATATACATTTATATATATATTATATTAATATTATATAAATTGTTAGTTATAATTAATTACAATGAATGACGAATGAAATGAATATTGTTACAAATTATTAATCTAAATATTTCTTAAAACTGTTTTCATTAATAACATGCCATTTTAAGAGCTTTTGAAATTAGAACAAAAGGAAAAGAATCCTCACAAAATAAAATTTTCAATTCATTACAGTTCATAATTAATTCAAACATTTACTCTACATTTTATAAGGTAATTTAAAAAATGTATTAAACATGTTTAAAGACATAAAAGAGACAAATAAATTTTCTATCTGTAAATTGAAATCTACATCTAAATATAACACACACCGGCACATGTGTTTTTTCAAAAGCCAGGTGGGATATTTTTTTTGTTTTGGTCCAACTTGAAAGTAAAAAATAGTCTATTGTAATTGTTTTAGTTTTTGAAAGCAAGACGCCTGTCCATAACAGTTGCGGTGTCACTCTTAGCTTTAAGATCTGAGGGGCATTCCCATTGCGCGCATCACTACTTAGACATAAGCAGATAAGTCCCATGTGCCTGTAATTTCACCAGCATCCTGACCTTCCGAAAACGCAGTAAAGCTCATAGGTGAAGTGGCAGTATTTCCCTAGACGAACTCTTTCACAAGGAGCTCTACTTCTACAAATATTTATAAGTAGAAAGTTTCCTGGAGGTTAAAAAATTAAATTTTAAAACTGTTTATTACAAATATTAATAATAAGTTACAGTACATTCAAGGTAGAATCTTAAAATTAAAGATTATTTATCCTTTTCTAGTGAGTTGCGTTAATATGTAAGAAATATTTGGATTGGTAATTTATTTGGATTAATAATTAATTACAATCAATGACCAGTTTGTGCAAGCCTCCTCTGATATTGATCTTTCATATAAAATCTTTTTAATTTATTTTTGACTTGTATAGGATTTTTATCTGTTATTTCATTTTCATTTTTGATATTTCTATCTTGGATTGCATGTTTAATTATTCTTGGGCGGAAGCAGTTGCTAGCCGTCTGGATACTGACATCCGAGAGCTCGTTATCGAGGCGTTCACAGTATAGTAAATTAATAGGCTTTGTAAGAGAAATATTTTCGCGCCATTACTAATAAGTTTTGTTGTTAATAAACTAACCACGTAACTGTAATCTTAAGGAAAACCTTATTAACGTTATAAAATACAGTGAATTTAATAAAAAAAAATGGAGGAAACAATGTGTAATAAATAACGTTAATAGGAAAATAACATGAATAACAGGAAATGTTTTCTAATGAATTTTGTGTTATATATCTTAATTAGCGGTCACCAGTAAATAAGAGGTGTATTAACAAATTTTAATGTCTATTTATTACGACAAACTTGCCTAATGTTTAAGTTACAAGCGCTCACGCGTGCGCGCACGCACACACACAATCACAAACTTTGGTAGCATATTAATTTAATTATTAATACAAAGATTGAACAATTTAAAAAAATCCTACGTTTCGTGAACTGAGTGAAGAAAGAAATTTCTCACAGAAACGTCAAAAAAGTCGTTAAAACCAAAATTAAAGATCTGAAACAAGCACATTTACAAAAAATTGTAAAGTTTGCTGGTTCGTTTTGTGGCTTAGTTGGCATAGCGTTTAGCACATAGGTTCCCAAACTTATTGACTTACCGCCCACTTAGGTAAGATAAAATAATTTTAACGCCCACCACTAAAAAAAAATAATTGAAAATACGTATTTATTACATTAACTAGTATATAATTATGTGCAGTGTAGTTAACATAGATAAATCAGGTTTTTTTTTCAAATGCAGTAGCACTCCCTGGACAGCATCAACCAATTGCTTCCGAGGTCCCTACCGCCCTTAGGACTCTTTAGTGCCCACTAGGGGACCGCTTTGGAAAAGTATAGTCTAGCACGATTTGCTAGAAGACGCTGGTTCGAATCCAGCCGGATCGGAGGAATTTTGACTAAGTGTTCGATCTTTGTATTAATAGCGTATTGAGCGACCTACGTATCCAATATAATAACGCATTCAGGGTGCTGATGGGGCTGCCGTGGACGTGTAGTGCATCGTGGATGTTTGCCGAGACGCAAACAGGTGGTTTTATGGCCATTGTGAGAAAAAGGTGTGCGTCCGCGCTGGGGTGCCTCCGCGGGGGTTCCAACAACATCCTGTGTGTTTTCACAGACTGGTGGGAGCCGCCACTCTTGCGGAGATGGATTGAGCATCATACCATCATTTAATTGTATAGCTGTATTTTCTCGTTAAATTAAAAAATATTAACCCTAATACTAAATCATAAGTTATTTTGTTTATTACCACTATATGGATTTTTACAGATAGACAGCTACAAATTACACTCAAACTCACGAAGTAAATAAATGTAGGCCGTACAAATGTTTCTCCCGGTCTGGGAATCGAACCTGGGATCTCTGCGTGGCAGTCCGGCACGGTTACCGTTCGGCCACCGAGGCGGTTAAAATTAAATTGAATTAATAATTATAACAAACTAGTTAACACTAGTAATTTGACAAAAAATTCCTGGTGGCGAAATATGCCAACATTCAATAAAATTTAATTATCATAGACCAACAAGTCGTGCGCCTGGTGAGAGACGCCTACCAATGACAGTTGCGCCTCAGACTCGAGAGTTTTTTAATTCGTCTGAGGTTCACTTCCACTGCGCCTGTCGCCCTGTGACATAACGTCGGGGATAGTGCGTAAGCAGCATTGGTAAAAGGTTCGTATATTCACGAGATCAAATTTTACAGGAGCGAGTTTAGACGTTATTACTTTGTTTTATTTAAATGGCTGCGTTTTTCTTTTACGCACAGTAAGCATTGATTTATATTATTTACGGACTGTTGCAATAGATTCCAGTAAATCAGGCTACTTTGGTTGCCAGGACATTTACGCGGATTTGGATTGACCACTAACTTACCGAAAAGGCAACTTCATGACGTATGCTAGTTGCGCGTAATTGCACTATCCCCGATGGTAAATTGACTAGTCCTATGTGCCTACAGTTCAGCATCGTACTTGATATAGTAAAGTCATCAACCACCTATGTCCAATATTAACGCACACCACCCTATTATCACTATAGTTACAAAAGTTATTAATTTAAATACCTAATTTTTATTTTCCAACGAACATTCGATTTTACAAATACTTTATTTTATTTTAGCATTAAATTTTTTTACTGAATTAAAGTAATTAGTTAAAACGAAATTAGAAACTAATTAATACAAATTTAATATGTTAATAATTATGTATTTACAGTCTTATATCTGCTTGGGATTTTTCTACAGAGGAAATACTGGATCCCAAACTGGTAGTTATTTTTAATTTCAATGACCTCTCGCAGCATCCTGAGTAGATAACGAACTTATTTTGCAAGGACCTGAGGTTTGTCGAACTTAATTGAATGTATAGGTTTATTCATGATTTTTTTGGAGGCTACAGACTTTATTACGTGACTTTGTTTGACATCAGTTAAGTATAAGTAAGATCTTTTTACTTCTGTAAGAGAGGCAACGCCTGTATCGTTGTCGAAATTTAAGCAAAACTGCTCCCAATAGATATTTCGATACTTCTGGGAAGAAAGGGAGTAAATACCATCCTACAAAGTTTACAACGCGAATGAAAAACTATCAATTTATGAACGTTTTAATTCTCGAGCTCACTGGCATCTGTGGCAGTGATGGTAAGCGGCTTGACTATATGACTATCGTTCCATGGAAGTTAGGGAGACAACTAGTGTCGTACCACCTTGTGCAGGTGCTGACCGGGCACGGCTGCTTCGGTCATTACCTGCACAAGGTGGCGAGGAGGGAACCGTCCCGATTGTGACACGAGTGCGGTGCTGCGGATGACACCGCGCAGCACACTCTAGAGGTGTGCAGCCGGTGCGAAGAGCAGCGCCGTACTCTAACGGGGACAATAGGGCAGGACCTCCCGCTGCCGTGCGTGGTTGCCGCCATGTTCGGTAGCGAGGAGTCCTGGGAGGCAGTGGCCTCCTTTTGCGGAGAGGTTACATCGCAAAAGGAGGCCGCGGAGCGGGTGCGCGAGGACGCGGCGGACGCGCACCCGCTTCGGCGTAGACGTACGGGGAGAAGGCGAAGGCAGTTCGCTGTTCGCCTGATCCCCTAGTGAGGCCAGCGGGCTCTGGGCAGGCACTCTGGAGCTTGCTTTGCGCGGACTCACTCGTCTGGGGGGCGGGTCGGAGAACAACCAACCCGCCCTTCCGTCGCGCGGGAGCCCTGTCGCGAGCTAGGACGGCCGGGCGGCGTCGTGGTGAATGTTCACCGACCCCACGGCGCCGACTCAACCGGTGAGAGGTAAACCAGGAGGGGTTTTAGTGGGGTAGGCCCTCCAGTGTGGAGGGAGAGTCCCCACATAACTCCTGAGCCTCCCTGGGCTCTGGGGTATTAATAAAGATTTCCCGCCGTCAAAAAAAAGGGAGACAACTAGTGTGGGATGCAACCTGTGTGGACACTGCCCCTTCCCATGTCCTTGCAAGCGTGGGCGGCGCAGGCTCTGTGGGCAAAGCGGCTGAAAACCGCAAAAGGCTGAAATACGCTCTTGCACCTTGCTCAGTGCTACAGCTTTGTGCCTTTTGCGGTCGAAACTCTGGGTCCCTTGGGGCTACAGACGAAACTTCTAGCGAATGAGCTGTTGGATCATTTCGTAGAAGCCTCCGGTGACCACAAGCCTGGCAAATATTAGGGGTTAAAGTATGAAATTGCCGTTTTATTGCAATAGGTTCTTTG
>NW_020653851.1:18972804-18986079 GCF_003589595.1 Hyposmocoma kahamanoa | reverse complement strand
AGAGCCAAACGGGTCACTACTACAGATTTTTGTCATTCAAGTACGCAGAATCTGTTTAGAATAAAGATTTTATTTCACTAAAGTTATAAACCTAGTAAATGGCAAATTTTGAATATCATCTGGAATCTTAATTACAGAAGTGTATACACTGTTCCTTAAATGTATTTGTGACTTTGTGAAGACGACTATCAAGAACAGCTAGTTTTTATTCCTCGTATCAATGTTATGTCTGACTATTTTTCATACAAAAATTACTATTCTTCTTAACTTAAATTATATTTTCATAAATGTACTGTTACGCTAGCGTAAGGATGTTAATCTCTTCAAACTTATCTTTCAAAGACATACTGAGACCCAGATTATAAATTGCCGCAAGTTTTTGCAGGACAAAGATTTTATTAATATTGGCGGCATTAACCCCAAAGCAAAAGTTGCTACACAAAATATAAATACGTTAAAAAATATATATATAACGATAACAATTTTGTGTTCTCCCACAGTGTTTGATGACCGCCGGTTCCGGGGTTAGATTTCCGGTAGGACAACTTTGAGAAACTTTTTTAAATTGGTTCTAGTATCGCATATAGTATTATAGAGAATACCTTTTTTATGTAAAGTAGAAGTGAAACGGTCAGACGAGTTCTGTTGACACGCTTTTTGAAGAATCCCACGTCATAGTGCAAAATAAATAGGTAATTAGTTCGGTTATCTAGTACATTATATCATACCCTTGGTATAATACAGTCCCGTGGGGTTATACGTCAAAAGTCCTTTTGTCTCATGACAGTCATAAAAATTCCTGTTCTTATCCCACGCCAGGTGGGGTCCGCACAACATGTATTTTTCTTCCACTCTCCCCTATCAGCCGTCATTTCCATATTCATATCCTTCTTACCCAAGTCGTCTTTCACACAATCCATCCATCTTATATTTGGCCTTCCTTTCCCCTTATATCCATCCACATTCATACCTAACACTCTTCTCGTCACATTACATTCTTTCCTCGGCATGACATGTCCATACCACGCTAACCTATTACTCTTCATCTTTTCCATCACTGGCGCTACTTCCAAACTTACCCTAATTTACTCATTCTTTATCTTATCCTTTATCGTCACTCCATGCATCCATCTCAACATACGCATTTCTGCTGCATGTTTGTACATTTCGTTTATCCTCCCCTTTCATCGCCCAACATTCTGATACAGTACGACAGGTCTAATAACGGTCTTGTATAGTTTCCCCTTTAACTGAATTTTTTCATATCATTTGCCGTATATGTGAAATTTAATAACTCTACAATTTATTTAGTACATACATATATAATGCAACGAGGTGTACAAATGAAGTTGTCGTAGGCGGAAAAGCAATAGACAACCGTAACAACGAATTCCAGTAGCAGAACAAGAACAACTGATATTGCTCAATAAAAGATATTTCGAATATTTCAACTACTTAACTGGTCTTGTTTGAAACTTAAGAAGGTCTGGTGATTAGCTAGGCCTCTTAACTGTGTCATGTACAAATATTAACATAAGATAGTAACAATACGGCATAGTTAATCTAATTATTACTAGACAATAAGTTAAAATATGCAGCTAAGGTAAGTACAATAAAAGCCTAAATGCGGGAAACGAAAACTAGAATTAAATTATATAACTAAAAAATTTAACAGTAATTCTGCCGTCGGAACGAAAAAAGGCACAACTGCTGCATAAAGTACGCTTAGTCAGATGTAGGATGAAGAATGAGAGTACAAGGTCAGTTCCGAATCCGAGAAATGACGGTCCGAATAATTTTATCTCTAGGTGTACAAGCGATATTCACATTTTCTCGGATATGAATCGGACTTACGTTATGATGGCCGTTTTGACAGATTACAATAGTGAGGTCAAATCTCAATTCATTATCGTAAAAAATATAATCAAATGCAAGTCGCATGTATAAGTTTTTAGATTTATAACTAGTATTGCAAGGGGTTGCTGATTAAAAAGTTTTAATAAAACGAAAATAAAAATGGTAACTTAATCAATTCGAAACTGCTTTGTTTTGCACTGAGCTTTGACGCGAGTTTGCCGGAGGTATAAGTTATGCTGACCAGCGATTTTATAAGTTTCGATCGTATTAGATTTCATTTTTTAAATTTCGAATTTCGAAAAACAAATGCCAAATTGTGTCGTAAAATAATACATCCCTTAAATTTTATTGCACGTCACCATTGACAACAATAACGAACAACAACAACGACGAAATTAGGGCCATATATTCCTGGTAACACATTAGCGATACAGCTCTTATAAATATCAACTCTCGTTTGTTCTGAAATATAGACAGGGCAACTACGGACCTGTGTGTACGTCTCCGTATATTTCAAAAAATATTCTGTTTTTATTGTAATAAAGATAATATCTCTAACAATGCCGTGCTGTTCTATTCGGTGGTGTGGGAAAAACAGCAAAACATCTAATTACAAAACAAACGGAATCACATTTCATCGGTAATTAAATATTAAATGCGTAATTTTGCAATTTTCGTCCATTATAGCAAAGCTCAAGTTAACTGGTCGATTTGAAGTGAAACAATCGACGACACCCGTCAATTGTTTCGAATTCGGGTTGGCCAATCGGAGCGCAGTTGTCACAGTAATGATTTGGCAGAATAGTTTTCAAACAAATTAAATGACATTTCGTCTCTATTTCTGGTTATATACTCGATGACAACAATATACAACAATTAGTTCAACGTAGTTATGAATTAATACGTCATATTGGATTAGTGCACAAGTGATATTCATAAATAAGTGAAAAATAAATAAATAAATAAATTCAAAATGGGTCCGAGTTTTATTTCTATAGGCTCGGATTTGGAACGAAGACGAATAGCAAGCTGTACGCAATCGCGCTTAGTGTACATATTATACGTAACGATATAAGTTTCCCTTTATTTCATTTACATAACTTTGTCTAGAACTTTCATTGCTTCTCTTTATACCTATAAACAGCACATACAATATTTGAAAATAACTAACATTTTAATTTTAAGTATTTTAAGTAGTTTGTTAGACATCTAACTGAAAAACGTAACTAAGGACCAATTTATGCTACTTCTAACAAACTTTCTGTGTTTTAAATAGAAGACTAGAACATTTCTTTATGAACTCTGGAAAGCTTTCAACAAACCACATAGCTGGTATAACGCAAAATATTGTATAAATAAATGAAGGAGATTATAAACAAGTGTTTCCTGTAGACGATTAGATTAACGATAGACGATTAACGATTACTTATTAATACATCACGACTCTATTTACATGTATAGCTTATAAATGGCTATAAAATACTTACATAATGTCATGGTTCTAGCGTTAATGGAAGTGGAAATGTAACATTGTTTATATCGATTAAGGATAATAGCTTTACTAACACAGGTATTCTTTATTGTCATTATTATCAACTAATTATACGTTCCACTGCTGTGCAGGGGTCTTCTCAAAGAAGAGCTACAACTCCGTACAAATGTGGCAGCGCGGCTTGTGTATGTGCACCCGCTCGTCCCGTGTACAGGCGCACACATTCTTATAATCTCGCGGTGCACTCACGTTGCAAAGGGCAGGCCGTCGTACGTGCCATTCGTAATGGAATTGAAGGGTTCGCTCGGTGTTTAAACAATGATATCAAGTATGTTATACATATTTACTGTAATGTTTATGGTGGTTTAAGCAAAAGTGACCCAAATTCAGAATTATTCAGACTTTATTTCTCTTTCATAATCATAGTCTGAAAATCGAAATACCAATCCGTCATACGTACAAAAGCATCCAAATGTACGAGTAAATACTGCATTTAACAAAGGTTATTTCAACCGTATTTTTTTATTATTACGTTTACTTATAACCTGTATTTAGTTATTTGAGTTGTACACTCAAATAATAATTCGACAACCCTACGCTCTGAGCGAAGTCTAAGCATTGATGCATCGAACAGGTGGGAGATGTCATACTTACAACTATGGTTTAGGTCACGGACTGCCACGTAGGCAAAATGCGCGCGGGGGACTTCATAATGTTTCTGCGACATAACAACAATACTCTCTTTCTTCAAAAGGAAACTTCGTAAACAAACGATATTTAGACGTAGTTTTGTCAATGCCTGACTCTAATTCATTTTCGAACGGGCGCAAGAAGTTTGCTTGTATAGACAATGTTTGTAAACGAATGGAATGAATAATATGGTGTAGGTCGTTTTTGATGTCAATTCCGGTAAATTACGGTTTTTACTTTAATTTGAAATAAATACGAATTTTTAGCTTTATTTTTATATTTTATACTTAATTCATTAAGCATTTATTATAAAAACATAAAGAAACATATAAAAATATATTTTCGACGAAATTAATCGAGATACTATAATAGACTCATTGTTATCCTTAGGTGGTATACGTATGACAACCAAGAATATTGGTATATTATGCGCATTCCAACGATTTAGTGCTTATGTTTGTAAATAAAGTTTTTAAAAGTTTATTTGTTGTATTATGAAATCAAAATGTTTTGCGTTTTTTTATTCGTACTTTGCAAATAAATTTTTAACAATATTTACAGTAAACAAATCAAAAGTAGCACTTTTAGGTTCGTTAAGTATTTATTTGAAATTAAAATATCGAATTATTATTACTATAATATCTATTTTAAACTGTCGCCTTTCCGAAGGCCTAAAAAAAATTAAAAAATTAAAAGATTAAGTTTGAATTTTATTGTTATTATTATGAGCCTATACTGTCCCACTGCTGAGCAAACGCCTCAATCCACTGGTCATTTAGGTGCGCGTCTAGCTCGTTAATATCAAATTTTACGTTCGGTCGTTTCGTGAAATAAAGTGGGTTCAGAAAATCTAACTGTCAAATAATTTTCGTGCGAGCGAAATTTCGTAACAAAATGGAATCGTGGAAAGAAACGTGCGAAACTTCGATCGAAATTTCGTTTTTCGTTGAATTAGACAAGACATTCAGGTACCGTCTCGATGATTTTTTTTCAATTCACCGCTAACGAGATCACTAAGAAATACATACAACTTTTCTTACTTAATTTAGAATCATGCCAATAGTCGACGTCACAATTGGAACCCAATGGGCTAACACCACTAAATATTTATATAATATATATTTATAAATTCTTTATTGTAAAAGTTACAATTTCCCAGTCAGATTTTGTTTCCGTCGTTTATACATTAATTTTACGCTAAGGAAAAAAAATATTTCGAGTAACATTATTACATGACTCATATTTTTATTAGTAACCAGTATTAGTAATGTTAGTACATACAAAATCATATATAATAAACATCGCTAGACATATGTGATTCACATCAATGCCTCAGATATGGACAGCCTGTTCGCTATCGAGCGCATGAGGGGGTTGGGGCTGGCCTGCACCAGGGACATGCTTCGTTTGCACATAGTATGACTATAAAAGCTACTACTACACGTACTTCTGCGAATATCCCAGAGGCACTATTGAAGCGTTATATTGAATCCAGAGGACATAGGCCCGCTTTGTTTAATATCTCCTTAAGCATTTTTTTAGTAGCAGTAGAGCTCCTTGTGAAAGAGTTCGTCCAGGAAAGTACTGCCACCTTGCTTATTTCTGCCGACACCCAATAATGTGAGCATTACTGCGTTCCGGTTTGGAAGGATAAGGGTGCTAGTGAAATTATAGGGACCAGGGGCTTATCAACTACTCAGGGTGACGAGCGCTGTGGCAGTGCCCCTTAATCTTTGCGATTTAAAGCTCTGAGTGTACTGCAACTGTTATGGATAGGTGTGACGCTTACCACCAGGCGCCCTAACCGCTCGGCACGCGCCCTTAAAAAAGCTGCATCGATATGGGGAAGAACAACTTCCATTACACAATTTACGGAAATCATGTTAGCCCTCATCGACAGAGCCCTCCGTTCCCACTCAGTGTCCATATTGTCCTTCAGGTTAACCTTTACAATACGACCAAGATATTTCTGCCTCTAAGTAGTAAAGTCAGCATTACTGCGTTCCAGTTTAAAAAGGTAAGGTTTAGGTCGCGTGTACACGCTAAGAAATTCGACGTGTCTGCTACATAAAAGATGAAAATGGTCTTGTAAACGAAAATAACTTTGTCGGATCTAGCCACGAAAACATGGTGTCTGTTGGAGACGAGAAAATAATAAGTATGTACATGATACGAATGCTTTCGCACAGACGTGTGTAGGGTAAAATGTGTCAGTGCGTTGCGAGCCTTCCAGCTATCTTTTTACTACCGACGGTGGGAAGGAATATGTTGTATTACATGCTGACTACCAAGAAAATACCGGTCCAGGCGCATAAACGTTCGTTTACTGACAATGTTCCTCACTTCGCCCCATACAATAAGGGCAGAGCGCGTCGTGTCTGGTCTGAGTGTCGGGGAAGACAAGATTTTTTTTTTCTTGTCCGGCGCCGAGGCAGTGTACAAAGTTCGTGTGTAGAAACGACACGAATTTTTGCATAGACCCGGCAACTTTTCTTAGCGTGGACACGCGCGCTAAAGCTCTTAGTGACAAGCGTGTCGTTTACCACTAGGCGCACGACTTGTTCGTCCCGTCACGTAGTTTCATAAAAAATAAACTCCTCTCTCTCTCTCTCTCTCTCTCTGTATCACTCTGTCAAAATGCTCAGAAGCTTTAGTAAGTCAGATAATGATTTCTAAACGCAATCTTTTGTTAAAACTCATTGTCAGCACTTGTTAGCACCGCGTTCACATTAAACGTGAGAATGGCCTCTGCGTGATTAATATATCTCCATTGATAATATCCTTGTGTACTAGTACACTACTAAAAGTTGGAAAATAGCTTCATAGGTGTGCGTCAAGGTGCGCTGCTAGGCCCGGTCTTTAGCTATATTCATAAAAAATAGATCGAAAAAGTTTCTGTTAGGTATTTAGTTATTTAATATAGCTATATTATTGTATTAATATAGCTTTTAACTCCACGTTAAATGAGGATTGCATTAAAGTCGTTACTTTAAACGTCGTTCTTTAGATAAAAAAATGTACACAAATAGTAATTTTTAACTGACGCATTCCAAAAGCCGTTGAGGCGATTTTCAATTAAAAAAATAGTCACGAAACCTGACGATCTCGAGGCCTTGCTCTTTTCTTCCGCGTGGAGCAAACAGCCTGCGCGTTTATCCTATTGTGTCATCTTTTACTATAGACCAGACACGATAATTGTTTTTTCTTGTTCAGATTATATAGTCCATTATCGTAGAGAATATAATATTTCTAATAGCGGGAGATACTGGTTTTATAGCCAGATGCCCAGATATTTTGTTGTATCTTATTGTTAAAATATAAAAAAAATTATTTTCTTTTTAACTTTATGGTTAGTTTTTTTATGATATCAACATCTGGAATGGTTTACCACCATCCTTGCGTGAAAGTATATCACAGCAAACTTTAAAGTCCAAACTGTGGAAAATATTTTCAATTGCTGAGAAGGAGGGTGTTGAATCACCCCAGAGTCATCAAAATATGTTTTAAGTACATTTCAGACATATTTTGTATCGTTTGGGATAACTGTTGTGCTCTAGTTTTTTTTTGTTACCATTCAAACATTGTTTTTTATTCTTTTTTGTTTTTTAATCCGCTTTTTACATTTAAAGAAATATTATTTTCTGTCTTAAAATGACCAATCCGAAAGGTTTTTATTGTGTAAGTAAATAATATTTTTTTTAGTTTCTTCTTTCGCGCTCTTCATAGGTAATTATTGGTTTGTGCTAATTTTATTTCTTATATGCTCTGTTACACCAACGTGAGATTGTAGCGTGAAAATCAGTGCTATGCAAACCAAGTTTGCACAGTATGTACTGGGCAAAGAATCCTCGCCACACAATTGTGATCATAGATATAGTATTGTGTTTTTAGTTATATTTATATGTATACCTTTTCATATTTTGTATGGCAAATCAATAAAAAAAACTGCCTCTGTGGCTAAAAAAACTACTACTAAAAAAACTGCCACTGTGTGTTACCATGTCGGGTTTCTACGCAGAGGTCCCAGGTTCGATTCGGCCCGGGAGAAATATTTTTATGGCCTACATTTATTTGTCTCGTGAGTTTGGGTGTGATTTGTGGTTGTCTATGTGTGTGTCCATGGCACCCGCGACCCAGGGTTTCCCTAGTGCGGGGCTATGTTGAGTATGTGCGTTAATGGAATTTGGAATTTGGAACGAACAAGTCGTGGGACTGGTGGTAACCGACGCGTCTATCCATAACAGTTGTAGTGCCAAAGCTTTAAATTACAAAGATCTGAGGGTGACAAGGCGCAGTGGCAATGCGCCTTGTCACCCTGAGACATAAGTTGTCAAGTCCCATGAGCCTGCAGTATCAGCACCCTTACCCTTCAAAATCGGTTGTGGCGGTACTTCCTTGGTCAAGTAATTATTAAGTTTATTGAATGTACGATGTTTGACCGCCATGATTGTTTTTACAAAATTACTCTACTAGTTTGTAATCATTATAATACAAATGTCGAATACTAAAATTCCTTCGAACCGGCTGGATTTCAACTAACGCCTTCCAGTAAATTGTGCCAGACGCCATGCCAACTAAGCCACGGAACGAACTAGCGGATTCCACGAATTTTTCTAATTGCTTGTACAAGCACATAGAAAAATTCGTGGAAAAAAAACTCCAGATCGAAGGAATTTTTTCTTACTGTTCGATCTTTCACAAATAGCTTAGTGCTAATATGTTGTATTACCTCACATTATGCCTCTCCTACCTATTCTAGAACCAAGTGTAATATATTTCTGAACTAAATTCTTATGGTAGGTTAATTTGTTGAATTATTATTTTTTTTAATAAATAAATAACGCCCACACTCAACATAGCCCCGCACTAGGGAAACCCTGTGTCGCGGGTGCCATGGACACACACATAGACAACCACAAATTACATCCAAACTCACGAGAGAAATAAATGTAGGCCATACAAACATTTCTCCCGGCCCAGGAATCGAACCTGGGACCTCTGCGTGGCAGTCCGGCATGGTAACCGTTCGGCCACGGAGGCAGTTTGTTAATATTAATAAATTGTGTTAATATATTCGTTTATTATATTTGTTATATTATGGTAGCTGTAGAGGTGCTCTTTTAATGATTACTCAGTACAATTATAAACCACTTGTAATAAATAAAGCGTCAATAATATAAATTATTACTCAATGACAACGAGTTCACCAAGTACAAACGCACCGTCATTCTGTTTCTTATAATTAGCTATAGCTTTTCTACGTCAATAATACTGTGGTCTATAAAACAATATTAAAAAAAAGTAATAATTAAATAAGTACCATACAATAAAACGAACTAATTTTGTTAAGACTATCAACAACGTATGATGACCGTGACCGAACGGTTACCATGCTGGACTGCCACGCAGAGGTCTCGGACTCGATTCCCGGGCCGAGAGAAATATTTGTATGGCCTACATTTGTTTCTCTCGTGAGTTTGGGTGTAATTTGTAATTGTCTATGTGTGTGTCCATGGCACCCGCAATACAGGGTTTCCCTAATGCAGGGCTACGACTGTCTGCGCGTTATTATTAAAGAAAACTAAAAACATTTAGCAATAAAAAATTAAAAAAAGAATTTTGTGTAGTCTGGTGGGCTGGCTTTAATTATATTTTACGCTTTTGAGATATTTTATTTGACACGTTTGTCCAGTTTTGCGACAGCTGGACATTTTTAAGTAATTTGGGGACAGCGGGATAGAAAACTTAAAAGCGGGACGGTCCCACTCAAAGCGGGACATATGATCCCGTTAGCTATAGCCTATAATGATTAAATATGATGAAAAAAATATTATTAAATTAAAGTACAAAGTACAATTACCATCATCAACCCATTTATACGTTCCACTGCTCGGTACAGGTCTCCACTCAGACTAGGGTTTAAGCCATAGTCCGCCACGCTGGTCACACTCTTTTCGCGGATTGTGAAACTTATTTGACATGCAGATAATACCAAAATATTCAAGTACCAATACAGAAACCTGGATTCCAGTGTTGTTTGCCCGGCAATGTATTTACCAGATTAAGGATTGTTCCTAAGTATTACAAATATATCTATCGACTATTTTGTACCACTGGTAAGGCACGACAAAGACGAAATTACCATGAGCAAATTGAGGATATCCTAGGCCAGGTTTAGGAGTATCCTTAACCAACGAGCATGTTTGAAAGCACTGATGCTTGTTAGGATCGTAGCAAGAGGAAGTCTATGCCTACCTAACATGACCATTATTGATTCCTTCAGAGCCGGACGCCTGCAAATTTATTATTATTTTAAAAATAAAAGATATGTTTTCGTGACATAAATAAATAAAAAGAACTAAAATTGTTTAATGAATCAAAAATTTTAAAAAAGAACTGCTCGTTATCTGGTTGACTGGTTTTATATACATTTTTAAAAAACTTATTGTTAACTGTTTTGTGAAAGCGGGACACTTTTAAGTATTTTGGGGAGAGCGGGACAGGAAACCTAACAGCGGGACTGTCCCGCTCGAAGCGGGACGTAAGGTTACATTATGCCTAACCAAATAGAGATAGGGCAATTCATAATTGTAACTGTTTTATAAAAATAAATCCGATCTCAAAAGTTCGTGGAATTACATCTATTTGGCAAGTTTTATTGAAATCGGTTACCGGAAAGTGTGCGAAACCGGATTCATACCTGATTTTGCCACCCTTAGAGGTGAAATATTTTTTTCGAAGTTAAATGAGACCTTTACTGAGGTACCCTCTTTCCAAAAATAATCATCAAAATCGATTCACAAAAACCGGAGTAAACGCGTAACATACTTATAAAAAAATACAGTCGAATTGAGAAGACCCTCTTTTTTTTAAAGTTGGTTAAAAATACTATACAAAGTACTACGTAAAAGCTAATTCCAATATAAATCTTATTCTGTAGGTATTAGTGTCATAGTCTGAGTCATTTCAAATTACTGTTATTCGTTGATGATTGCATCCTTAGAACATAGACTTACTCATACTTTGAGCAAAGAGTAAAGTTCAGGACGTAATCATCGATAGGTGAATTCCTACGTCTTTTGTGCTGTCATTTTGAATTCACCACAGTCGACACTAAATCATTTCTTTGATACAATAAAGCCACATATGACCATACGTCAAAAGCGCTTTTCTCATATAAAAGTCTTAAATAAAGACGAAGTACATGGGACAAATTCAATTGCAGTAGAGCTCCTTCTGAAAGTCTGTGTTCCAGTTACGAAGGGTAAGGATGCTGGTGAAATTTTGGTGAAATTACAGGCACATGGTATTTGAAAACTTGTGTCACTGGGTGACGGGCGCAATGCGATTTAAAGAGCTGAGTGGCACTGCAACTGTTATGGACAGGCGTATAGCTTATCATCATTGTTCGACCCGTCACTTGATATTATATAAAAAAAAAATATGATCATGAACATTGCCTAAAGTTCTGCGTAACGAGAGTAAGTGGAAATTTTGACAACTCGCAAAGTGATGAGTAATCAATGAGTAATGGTTGATGTGCATCCAAGTGGTGCTTATTAATAAAGACAGGTAGTTGACTTAAGTAACATCTTAATATCGATCCCGCTCTTGAGAAGGATTAATTCAGGCCAGAGATGACTGTCATTGTTGCAGTCTTTATCGCTCATGGCGCGAGTGCGGCTGCGTAAGCGAGATACTATTCGTTTGGGTGCACTAAAATTTCTGTATTTCTTGTTTTAATGTTCATTCACACAATACGACAATGTGTGATTGTGTTTAATTGGTTAGTATATAAAATTCGATTAAATTATCTTCTTAATTTCAAGTCAAGAATTGATCTTACATTTATATAATAAATTTCATAGATTAGTATAGCAGAGTCCGCAGGAATTTTTCTTTGTATGCGTTAGATCTTTGTAAAATAATAATAAGTATACTATTAATAGTAATATTAATAATAATAAATACACCTGATTCAACAAACTCCACAAAAAATCACCACTCACTCACATCCCGTCACAATACCACAACTGAACCAGAATACTTGGCTTAGGCCCGTACCTGGTTCCAAATATCCGACCATCAGTCGAGTACAAGAAGAAAAAAAAAAAAGGTCCGTAAATGTGGTTCAAATCAGCTAAGAAGCTGCGAAGACTAAAGTAAATAATTATAATAATAACGCACACACTCAACATAGCCCCTCACTAGGGAAACCCTGTGTCGCGGGTGCCATGGACATACACATAGACGATCACAAATAACACCCAAACTCACGATAGAAATAAATGTAGGTCATACAAATATTTCTCCCGGCTCAGGAATCAAACCTGGGATCTCTGCGTGGCAGCCCGGCATGGTAACCGTTCGGCCACGGAGGTAGTTAAGTCAATCAAAGTATTAAATCAATTAAATCAATCAAAAAGTGTCAATAATAATTGTACAATCAAGTCAGACACTTTTGATTTTGGACCGCTCTGGAATGTAAAATAAGTTTGACCTCAAACTTAAGTCATTAAAAAAGTGACTAAATGTACTACATTGTTTTTTTAATTATAAAAAAAATTTCAGATTTCGCAATATGTCGAAGGTTTACATTTATCTCAAGATAATTTGTACCACTTCATTTGAGAGTTAAGTTGTGAGTTACGTAAAAGAACCTTAACATTTTCTATGATGGCACTAGGCATTTATCGTCGGCGTTAAAGTTTTATGGACAAAAACCATTTTGTGGAGGCTAAAGTAATTTTGTGAAGGCTTTAACATTATGTTAATTAACAAATACCCATTTGATTTTGATAAACGAGATTTTAATTTGAATCTGTTCATATTTGCTATATAATTTTCTGAATTTATTGTATGTTACTCCGGCTTAAATATTGATTCAAAAATGGCGATTTCGGAAAGTGAACAATTTTAGACACACGCTTGGCCATAATCTCACCTGATGTTAAGCGACGATGTGACTGATGATGGTATGCGTTTGTCTAAAAAATACCAAGTCATTCTAGCTTTGAATAGCCCCAAATTGTACTTTTCGAGAAACATAAATGCCGGTAGAGTATTCCATTCCTTTGCCGTGCATCAGAAGGGAGGACGCAAAGCGTTTATTTATTTTTGTCATTTATTTCATTTGTTTCATTTGCTTCGTTTGTTTAGTTTGTTTAGTTTTTTTAGTTTGTTTACTTTGTTTAGTTCGTTTAGTTCGTTTAGTTCGTTTAGTTCGTTTAGTTCGT
>NW_020653851.1:18959700-18972794 GCF_003589595.1 Hyposmocoma kahamanoa | reverse complement strand
TTCGTTTAGTTCGTTTAGTTCGTTTAGTTCGTTTAGTTCGTTTAGTTTGTTTAGTTTGTTTAGTTTGTTTAGTTTGTTTTTTGTTTAGTTTGTTTTTTGTTTAGTTTGTTTAGTTTTTTTAGTTTGTTTCGTTTGTTTCGTTTGTTTCGTTTGTTTCGTTTGTTTCGTTTGTTTCGTTTGTTTAGTTTGTTTCGTTTCTTTCGTTTATTTCATTTATTTTATAGATAAGATACAACAGTAGTACATATACTCTTAGATAACAGTGTAACTTTACATTAGGTTTGTACTTATATGTGTACCTATTACAGACGTAGACAGCATTTAATGTAATAAAATAATAATAAGCAACAAAAAGAACAACAAAGAACCTACAAAATTACTGGGGAAACGATTCGAGGATGTTATTTTGAAAACATTACGGGAAGAATCAAAAAATTTGGTTGTAAGTAGAGGATTATCTAAGTAGTGGACTGTGCAGAGCTAGGTTAGTCCGGCATCGTAATATATTGAATATTATGGTTATTTTATGACGGGGGTATTTATAAGGTATGTTAATATTTATTTGGTTCAGAATATTGCAACATTTTATTGTATTATTTAGTATACCATGTAAAAATAAGAGGTCCGATATTATTCGGCGATCTCTAAGCGTATTCATTTTGAACATATGTATGTCTATGTGATATACCCGACGATAAAAAAGGTAATTGCCTTGTAAACGCACGCTGAATACTTTCAAGTCTTTGTGTACACAGTAGACTGGGTTCCACACTACACTGGCGAATTCCAAATGACTCCGAACAAGACTATTAAAAAGTATAGTTTTTGTTTTCACTGATTTGAAATCTTTTGAGTTACGTCTCAGGAAACCCAGCATTTGTGCCGCTCTTCTTGTAATGATATCTATATGTGTATTAAATTTTAGCCCACTCGCAAGTGTAACTCCCAAATCCCTTAACTTAATCTACCTTCTTTAGTATCACAGTGTTAATATTGTATGAGTAAAGTACAATAAGATTGCGCTTGGTAGTAAAGCTTATGGTGTGACACTTTTGCGCGTTCAGTGACATTCCATTATTATTGCACCAAACAGTAATACTGTCTAAATCTCGTTGGAATAATACGGCATCAGAAGAACTCGTAACGGTGTGATACAATTTTAGATCGTCAGCAAAGAGTAATGCATTGCTATGTTTTATTACCGTAGTTATATCATTAATGAACATTACAAAAAGTATTGGTCCAAGATGAGATCCCTAAGGCACACCTGATTTAGTAAAGAAAGAGTATGATTCGTACCCATTTACTGCCACAATTTGAGGTCTTTTTAGAAGATATGACTTAAACCATAATAACAGGAAGCCATCGACACCAAAAGCGTTGATTTTCATAAGTAAAACGGGCATGATCAACTTTGTCGAACGCACTGGAAAATCAGTATAGACTGTGTCTACCTGAAGGCCCTTATCAACATCTTGAGATACGTGTGAAACAAATTATACCAGATTACTTTCGATTGAGCGACCAGTCCTAAATCCATGCTGAAGACCTGAGATGTGGTCATTGGCCTAATTATAAATGAATGGGTATACGAGTGATTCAAAAAGTTTTGAAAAACATAACAAAATTGAGACTGGACGATAATTCGTTATATCAGATTGATCGTTTTTTTTGTATATTGAAACGATCGTAGATTTTTTCCATTCCTCCGGAAAGATTCCAATGCTCAGTTAAAGATATATAATAGTTAAATATGATTGTTAGTGGCAAAGATAGACAGGAAGCATAACGTTTAATGAAGAGTGGAGGTATATTGTCGGGTAGTCAATACTTCTGTTTCAGTAAAATTAATATTAAGTAGGTGCTTGTTAGTTGTTGAATCATATGTAGTATTATCGAGTACGTTATCTGAGACGGAACAAAAGTGAGTTGCGAAAAGATTGGCCATACCATCACTAGTTGATGCAGTAATATTGTCTAGTTTCATTTCAGCTGGGAAAGTAGAGAAATCTTTACGTTTTGATTTGATGAAGCGCCAGAATGCGGTCGGGTTTTTACAAATTTCGGATTCAAGAGTTTGTTTGTACTGAACATTAAAATGTCAATTAATTGATGGCAACGATTTCGTAGTAGTTCATATTCTCTACGGTCTCTGTGGTTTTCGAATTTGCGAATTCTCTTCCGAACTTTGTCTTTTTCTTTTATTAATCGGATAAGTTTATTATTGAATCATACTGCGTATTTGGTTATTTTTAGGTTTTCTACGGGGTACAAAGTCGGTTATAATATCATTTAAAATATCGTAAAGTGAAGAGACCATAGAGTTAACGTCTCGAGCGCGGTTGAAAATCTCTTGCCATTTAGCATTTTCAAGAGCGGGTATAATAAAATCATAATTTGCTTTAAAAAAAGTTAAAGTCGCGGCGATAAGTCAGGGGAAGGTTAAGGGTGGAACCGAGATCAATGAACGGTATTGTAAACAAAATTTGTGGATGATGCGGGTTCAATCTGGACAATAAATCAATAGGCTGCGAAACTTTTATTAATTTTATTATATCTATAATTTAAAAACTATATTAAATTTTTTATTGAATTGATATTCAGTTATTTTTATGTGAAATTACATAGATTTCTCATAGATAGCGCTACGGCTAAAAAGTCGTTGAAAAACCAAATACAAAGATACGACGCAAGCACATAGAAAAATTCGTGAGGTCCGCTGGTTCGTTCCGTGACTTAGTCGGTATAGCGTCTGCCACGGTATGCTAGAAGACGTCGGTTCGAATCTGGCCAGATCGAAGAATTTTTTTCTAAGTGTTCGATCTTTGTATTAATAATTATTAAAAACTATACTCAATAGAATAGTATGGCATTCGATAGCCTCTTATATATCACACATTTCTGAAGTCAGCTATGTTACAAAAATAAATCATAAAAAATAATGCGTAATATGAGTAACGCTATTGATAGGTTCAAACTTAACATACAAGTTTACATATTAGTTAGTCTAAAAATAAACTGATGTAAATGTGCCAAACATGTCAACAAAACGGTATCCATTGACAATTCCATTTATATTGAATAATGTACTATTACTACATACTCTACTTAGTAGCTATGTGCTTACTTCCACTATAGCAATAGAATAATATTGTTTATTGCGTTATATATTATCCACCAAGATACATACACAAGCACGCAGCGCCGCACGCATGTACTTGCTATTTTGTTGTTGTTTGAAATGTTTACCATAAAAGGTGTTGGCATAAATGAGACGATTTTTTTCGCATGTAAATCGAGTGCATTTGTTTTTTTCTTTTAAAAAAGTAGTAGAGGGTTTGCATTAATATTAGACATAATTGCTTGATGACTTTACCATCTCAGTTAGCCGTGACCATGGGACCTGTTCCTGTTGTAGATCCTAAAAAATAATTTTACCTACGAACTTGATTAGAAAGGTATTATTGGAATGTGACAAAAAATACGAAAAAGACATATTGTAGAAATCCTTTAAAAAGTGAAAAACTTTTCAAATAGGCATTTGGTCATCATTGCTGTGACAAAAATTACAGATGATTTTTTTCTCTGAAAGATACTTTGCATAATTTGGCTGACGACCTTCATGCTGTAGCAGATGAAATAACGTGTACAATAAGTTGCAATAAATTGTAAGCTGGACCTGTTACGTTCTAAGTACAGGGAAATGACAGACAATACGACCTCGTACAGTGAAATCACTGTAGTACCTACCATTAACAATCTTTGTAACAATTAAATGATATGATATCATAGACATAATGTTACTCCCACGTTAATCGTGACAGCATTAAGCATAAAATGGTTATTTTGAAAGTTGTCTGCAGTAATGAAGAAATATGAGTTTTAAAAGTTTCGTGTTTATTTAGTAAATTATTATTTTTAGGCTGTCAACTTCCTCGTGAAGGCGTTAAATATAAAATTATTTATTTTGAAAGTTGTTATCAGAATATAATAAGAAATATAAATTTTAAGTCTTTCGTGGTAATTAAAAATTCGTAGTAAAATAAAGTATAAATTATAAGCTGTCAATTGGCACTAGCCTGCGATCACATGATTATGGAGCGTGTTTACTTTTAAATAACGGTCCAACAAACAACGGTTTAACAAACCTGTAAGTAGTGATGATCGTATGTAAAAAAAAATAAGTACAGCACAGTGAAAACAATACTGTCACTGAATGAAAATCTCGCTTATTAAAATTTAAATATATTTTCAAAAACATTAAAGTTCATTTCCTAAAAGTTGACTTTTTCGTTTAGTGACGATATTGCTTTCGACGTGCGTTACGTATACAAAATAATTTCTTTATGGCTCTAGGTAGACAGTAAGAGTATTTATTCTTTCGAGTTCTTCGTAAATGAAACTATTTTTCCGGGATTTAAATCGCGTATATAAACAAATATACGCGATTTAAATCCGGGAAAAATAATTTCATTTCCTAAGTGTTTACTCTATTTTCCTAAGTGTTTAGGGGGAGCCAGGAACGCCATGTTTGTACAGGATTCACCTAGTTTGGCTTCTATCTTCAATATCTAGCCTATATGTTCCATCATTTAACTTATATTTCGTATCTGACAGGAGGTAATAATCTATTTTAATATTATTATTACGTATACATATGTACTTAATGCCTTATCCCCATTGGGGTAGGCAGCGACCATAGCCTTCCAGTTGCTGCTATCGTGACGCACATCTTACGCCTAATCAACATGCGTCAATGCTTTTATACACGTAAGTATGTTAAGCACTCTTGACCTGACATTTTTTTAAAACGTACTCCATTTTGTCAAAAAGATCAGTTGTTTTTAATACACAAAAATAAAGGAAGAAGCATTCGAGAGTGGTCTATTCATCATGATCATCATAGTTATCTATAAATTTATTTGTCCCACTGCTTTCAGGCGAGGTTTCAGGCCATAGTCCGCTACGTCGGCCCAAAGCGAGTTGGGTTCTTCACACGTTTTTCGAGATTTGTGACGTTTCCTCGACATGCAGGTTTCATCACGAAGTTTTTCTTCACTGAAAAAAGCTCATGGTAAATTTAAAATTAAATTTCGCACATAAATTCTAAGCAATTCGGATTTAGTACATCTTTTTTAATTATATGTAATCCTCTAAAAGTATTTTTTTTTTTAAACAAAAGATAAATCGTCAAATGGGTTCCAAATGAAAGACGTAAGAATAAACAGCAAACAAGAATGTTGTTTATTTCTTAAACTATCCTTAGGTTCCTCGTCATTTATATTCCTTTCTATATTACCAGCGCGGTAAGTAACAGAGCGGTTAAGTGTTATCGTACTGACTTAAGGCAGGAAAACCGCTGTCCTTTGTGGTAGAGAAGTGTAACAAACAGCGGTTTTATTAGCATTTATGCGTTAGAAAAATCTCGTCGTCATCGTGCGTTCAGAGTGATATTTGTTATTTTTGAGTACACTAATAATCGTCACTTTGCCTTTATATTTAAGTTCTTATTCCTTTGTTCCGTTCTAATACACACGCGCGCACACACCTACACACAAACACGTACATATACGCACATAGAAAATCACATAATACGTACTTCTAATTTTAGTAGCAATAGATCTGCTTGTGTGTGAGTTTTTCCAGGAAAGTACTGCCTCGTTACCTATTTCTGCCATCAAGCAGTAATGTGAGCATTATTGCATTCCGGTTGGGAAGGGTAAGGGTGCTAGAGAAATTACAGGCACATGGGACGTGTCAACTTATGTCTCAGGGTGACAGGTGGAATAGCAGTGCTACTCAGATCTTAGTGTTTTAAAGCTTTCAATGGCACTGCAGCTGCTATGGATAGGCGTGCTGCTTACCAATCGCACGACTTGTTGGTATCATAAAAAAACACTAATAAGCTATGAGCTACTCTGATTTCTATTCTATTTCTAATAATGTTGATCAAAAGGACGAAGCCTCAGCATAGTGCTGTTTTTCAGTCTCCGCCTGTGTTCTCACAGTAAGTATTACTATCACATTACTGAGTTTACAATGTTGCGTCATCGAATCTCTTTCTAGATTCTATTAAGCTTATTGTACTTTGATGATACAAAACTAGCGCTAAGAAATTACTTCTAAGTAGTTCGTTGGGGTTGCTGATTGTTGAACCGATTCCCATATCGACTGTGAACTGGCAACAGGTACTATCTCAATTTTGACAACTCTACAGGTTAAAGAAAAAATCATTTATATAGCATCTTTTTTATCATTATTTTAATCATAATATTAAATAAAAATACGTATTGTACACACATACATGTGTAATGAAAATATTTAATAACTACGTATTTTACTTTAAATTACGCAAACAACTTTTTTCTTCACCTGTAAAGTTGTCAAAATTGAGATTAGTACCGATTGCCAGTTCACAGTCGATATTTAGTTGTGAAAGAGTTCGTGCATAGAAATACTGCCAACTTACTTATTTCTGCCGCCAAGCGGCAATACGAGTATTGCTGCGTTTCGGTTTTGAAGGGTAAGGGTGCTGGTGAACTTACTGGCTCATGGGACTTGTCAACTTATGTCTCTGGGTAACGAGCAGTGGCAGTGTCTTTCAAATCTTTGTGATTTCTGAGTGGCACACGACTTGTTCAACCCATTCTTGGTATCATAAAAAAGAAGAATGAACGCCGAAACAAATTACTACTAGCAAGCCGTCTTTACGTTTATTAAGATCTGCAAGTGACGCCTCGATGACCACATCGCCATGTCATCGGCAGGAAGAACGGATTAGTAAGTTGAAATGTTTAATTAGCACATTAGTTCCTGCTTAGTAGAGTTAGTTTTTTGCTTTAGGCCTGTTTGTTTTTGAGATGAGAACGACATTTAGTTCTTTAAAGATATAATAATTCCTGGCTTTGGTGTAATAAAGACATATCTACAAAATGGCAACTTTTCAGAAAAGAGGTATAAAGATTCTATGAACGAAAATAGCTGAAATTTTTTTTATGCTTTAATAGAAGAATTTTCTTCTTCTTATCGAGTTCTTAGGTTTCTTCTTCTTATCATATCGATGGCATACACTATAATTTTTGTCGTAGCGGTGAAAGGGTTTGTCAATCCTTGTGAAAGAGTTCGTAATGTCAGCATTACTGTGTTCCGGTTTTGAAGGGTAAAGGTGCTAGTGAAATTACAGGCACTTGGGACTTGTCAACTTATGTCTTAGGGTGACGGGCGCAGTGGCAGTTCCCCTCAGATCTTTGCAATTTAAAGCTCTGAGTATTATGGACAGGCGTGTCGCTGACTATACGCCGTCCAACCATTTGTTTAACTTTTGTCACATGCATGCCTCTGAAGTTCCGTAATAATTTACATACAAACCATAGACAAAACATGCAATACTTCCTGGACTCTTTTATTTTCTAATTTTAGTTATGCGACGTGCTCTTTAACTCCGATATTTATCGAGCCAACAGATTGTGTATCGTGTAGTATTCAAGTTGATAAATTTTGCTTTATATTATATTTGATTAGTTGAATCCTCATTAACATTAATTATTAATTATTGAGTACATAAATTGTCAAACGCAACATCACGATCCCAATCACACAATATCTTCTTTTTTAAACCCGTTCGCATCACATTTACGATTTAAACTTCTTCATAAATAAAATCGATTGTTATAAAAAAATCGTATCGGAAACGAGTTAGGACATCACTAATTGATTAAGATTCGAACTGTTAAAAGTTAAATAAATGATTGTACGGAGTATACGGCAGACGATTTGTTTGGTGTACACACAAAAGAAAATATTTTCAAGATCTGATAAAAGCATTTTTGTCATGTAGCCTGAAGTTACAATAACCATCATATTGGCGGCATGTACCTATGACTTTGATTCCTTAGTTATGTAGATTAGTGAATATTTAATAGAAAAACCTCTTGATAATAATGAAGGAAAACAACATGACGAAATTAGCACGTCGAAGGTTTAGAACTCGTGGAAAACTTGTGACGTTACCGACCCGCATTGGGCAAGCGCGGCGGACTATGGTCTAAATCCTCTGTAAAATATGGGCTAAATCCTTCAAGGAAATGAGAAGTGGGTCGTAATAATCAAACTGATAATATTTTTTTAATAGCTATAAGATTGAGAGATTATATGGTCTTAGAGTTCTTACATTTAAATTCCCGTGGACTAAAATTAATCTAACCTAATTTTGATATGACATAAATAGTCCGCGGGAAGTATTAGTAATGGCAAATATGAGATTGAATCATAATTTTCAAAATATGCGCACGAGTTTGTAGAAGGAATACCGGAAGTGATTAAGATAAATTTTGCTTGAACTCATTATTGTTGCGTAGGTCTAGTGACGTAGGGGATTTTTGTAAGATATCAAGTGACGAGACGAAGAAATTGTGCGCCTGGTAGTTAGCGACACGCCTATTCATGACAGTTGCAGTACCCCCTCAGAGTGAAAAGTCCCATTTGACTGTAATTTCACTTAAGAAAATCAGTAAATAATTTTTTCATTCTTTTTTAATAGCATTGATGCTAGCAATCGTAACTAGCCCCATAGATTGAAAATGCTTTGTATAATATGCATATACTTACTGCGGTGTATATATTTCGTCACACTGTTTTTCGTTTATTATTTATTTCACTTTCCAAATACAGGAAGTCGAGAGAAGTACACCTATTAGGTAGTACACGTACACCTATTATGTGATATAGTAGCAATATAATCACAACTCAATAAAAAAATCAAACAACCCCTGAAATAAAAGCGAAAGTGTACAAATCTCTAACAAAAGACTACACAAACAATGTAAAACAATTTAGTAGCAAAATACCATAAAATGTTTGTTTATGTTACCAATTTTATGCTTGCCGCTTACTTTCACAAATTTCTTTAAAAATATTATGCGGAAGGCGGAGGTACCTAATTATGCAACTGTACAATAAGGCGGTCCCTTTTAAAAGAAAACGAAAGGCATTGTCTTGGACAAAGAATAGTGTTTGTTCATACCATAGATGGTTCATAATAATAGTATTTCGGACATTAGCCTTTGACTTTATGACTTGTGATATATTGTAGGTATAAGGTATGATAGTTTTTGATTGAAAAGAACGTCGTGTCTTCTATCGGTCAGTACGGATATGTATCCGACTAAGAACATGTATGTGAAAACCGGGCAAAGTTTAGAACAATGAACAAGTGGGGTTGTCTGTCGACAAAATATTGAAATATGAAATAGAAGTAGACAACAAGTTTAATGAAAATTTCTTGAAATTTACGTAAAGGAATGTATAACAATATTAATATTGTGCAAATCTGCTGTTTAGTATATGTATAATAAATACACTGGTGTATTGATACGTAATTTATAAAAAAAATCCAACAACCCACTTAAGTGTTGTACTGTATCAAATTATTGAAACGTGATTGTTGTTAAGTTAAAATGTGTTTTATAAATTCGTACAGAAGAAATTTACCCTCTTAATAAAATTACCTCATTTTTGTTTTGTTTTACTAGTATAAAATGTTTAATTTAGAAGGTGCACAAAATATTCGTAAGCACGAATAAAAGAACCAAGTTATTTGTGATAATATTTGAGGACACAGTTTACATTTTAATTTAATATATATCTTAAAACTTACCTACGATTATTACTAAATGATAAACAAGAAATTTATTGTTACGTAGAACTAAATAACTGCAAGAAACAAATAGAAACTAAACAATTTATTTTTCTTAAAATCGAAAGTGAATGACGCCATATTTGCGTAAATTTTTTTTCGCTTGTCGGTACCGACACCCTTTAAAAGTCCGATGTTTAGACACAAACAAACCATTGTCAGAAAATTACGACATAATTCCATCATTGTCGCTTGCGACAATAGACAAGAAAAAAAATTGGATCATACTTACGTCTGCGACTTTATTGGGGCAAAAAAAGATTCTGGGTTGTCCTTTATCTTTTTCTATTTAATTTTACGATCACTTTTTGTCTTTTTACACGAAAGTTGTCGGTCAAAGTCAATCGTCAATCTTTCATATGCAAATGGAGTTACAATGAACTCGCGCCCGAAAAGACCGTGAAACGCATATGCTTTAATTTCAATGACGACGTCAAATTCTTTTTTCTTTTACCAGAATTTTGCGATTATATTTTGGACGCTAATAAACGATTGTTATTGATGAGAGATGAGAGATGTAAAAGGAACAATGAATGTTGTTTTATTGTGGCTTTTTTGGAAATACGAGGAATTGTTAGCTAGTCGTAAAACGCTTGCGCTTAATGCCACTTTTGCTTTTAACGAAAAGTAATAAAATCTTTTTTGACTGACAGTTTTTCGTTTTTTGTGGAAGCAATGTCCAGGAACTAACGCACTAAGGAAGTTTCAGAAATCCATTGGTAGTGTTTTGTTTTAAAACCTTTTTGTTAGGATATTAGCTTTTCTTATACCAACATATCGTACTTTTTATCAATACGAAGACTTGGCCATAGATTTCTAGCTAAGATTTTTTATTTAGGCAGTGAAATGGAATAATAAGTAAATTATAATATAGATATCATGTATTTAGCAGCTTACTTATTTCTGCCGCCAAACTGTAATGTGAACATTATTGCGTTCCGGTTCTGAAGTGTAAGGTGAAATTACAGGCACATGTGACTTGTCAACTTACGTTTCAGGGTCACGGGCGTAATGGCAGTGCCCCTCAGATCTTTGCGATTTAAAGTTAAGAGTGACACCGCAACTGCTATGGACAGGCATGTCACTTACCCACAGGCGCACGACTTGTTGGTCGCGTCACTTGGTGTCATTAAAAAAACTGTAAACGTAAACTTATATTATATTGTGGTAAAAAAATATATAACTAGTGTTTATTAATTATGTGTAATAAAGCGTATAAAACTAGAGTCCTTGATGTTCGAGATCTTCTCTCCCTTGAAATACTAACTTCAATTAATCGAGATAATTCTAGTAAAATCGCATGTCGTGATTTACTTTTTTAATTGTTACTTTAAAAACTGTGCGTGACTACTTACTTAGATACAGACTTTAAAACACTAGCGAACGTTAGTGACTTTGCTTGCGCGCCTTAGTTCTTTTTAGAAAATCATGTATCATAAGAAATAGTATTCAGCAGTAAAAACATTTTAATCTTTTTTATGGTATCAAGACGGAACGAACAAGTCGTGCGCCTGGTGGTAAGCGACACGACTATACATGACAGTAACAATGCCACTCAGAGCTTTAAATCGCAAAGATTTGAGGAGCACTGCCACTGCGCCTGTTACCTTGGTACATAAATTGACAAGTCCCATGTGCTTCTAATTCTACCAGCATCTTTACCCTTCAAAACTGGAACGTAGTAACGTAGATCTTAGCGTGGCGCCGTAAGCATAATTCCTCTCTTAAGAACGGACGTTTTGCGCAGTTCTTATCTTTCTACATTAGTTTTGGTTATAGTGACCCTCCCTACCGACCCTTAGGGTATACGAGAATGACGCCATAATCTGGGCGTGCACTGGAACCTTCTAAGTTCAGTTTCTGACACGAGATCAGCTAATGTACAGGACCTTGAAAAACTAACTTTTTTATATTGCCTCGGGCCTCGTCGTTGTTTCTGATTTCCATAATACAAGTGCTTTAGTTTCTTACTTTGGGATCAGTGCCTCTAACATGAAATTACACTGGCTGTTATTACTAGCGACCGCGTAAAATGTTTATATACAAAATATTGTTTCTTCTTGTGACCGCTAGGGGCGCTGTCGCTAGCCACAACTGTCATAGGCAACGTATATGATGTATAATATGTATTAATATATGCCAAAATTACAACACTTCAAAATTGTGCAGCCTATCATATTGGCCCAAAGTGCATTCAGAAGACAATTTCTCCAAAATCACCTGAAAATAAACAAACTGACAAACGTTACTCCATTTACTGCTAAAACATTAGTTTACAATTTGAAGTATAGTTAGAAGGCGGATGTGAGCGAGGACGCCCGATACACCAAAAAAGCGCTGCAAAAGTGAACGGAGCACAAGATCCCATTGTTCAATTACCAACCGATACATCCAAAGGTCGCGGGTTGATGAGAGTTCCGCTATGGTGAAATCTCACCATAGATTCCTGTCATAGTGCAATGGGGTAATATCGCACCCTTTGTGTATAAGGTCACATATGCCAAATGACAACTTTATAGGAGAAAGAATCAACGAACAAAATTAATTTTATGCTTACCCATTAACGGTCGCTGTACTCAAATGAGTACACTTCTAGTTTCATTTAAAAATAATTTTAAAAAGTTTGTTATTCAGTTTTGATTATATTTGATACAAAACAGTATTACTATACGATACATATTTAGATAACATAATGTCTGTACAGAGTACTAACAAAACCTCCTCTAAAGTCAGTCACCCTAGTATGCCATCGGTTAAAAAACGTGGGTAGTTTGAAATTTTATGTCATTTTTTATCATCACAAATTGGAGTATTTGTAATACTTTTTTAACCGATTTGAAGAAAGGTTTTCAATTCGAGTGTATTTTTTTGTATGTACATGTTACGCTATTGCTCCGGCGACATTTTTAAACCGACTTTTAATGAAAATATTTCACCTTTAAGGGTGGCAAACTAGGTGATGAATCAGGTTTCGCGCACTTTCCGGTAACCGATTTCAATAAAACTTGGCAAATAAAATAAACTGCCACGCAGATGTCCCCTCAAAACCTTCAAACGCGGTAATGCTCACATTACCATTTAGCGGCAAAAATAGATAAGGTGGCAATACTTCCCTAGATGAATTATTTTACAAGGAACTAGAGCTCTTTTCTATGCTATGTACTGTCCAAGCAACACTTGTGAATGTTTAGAAACAAATTCTCTCGCGAACGGAAATCCCCAATCCGCACTTTATAAGTATGCTTGATTGTGGCCTAAACTCTCTTCTTAGAGGAGACTTGTGCCCAGCAGTAAGGCGTATAATGGGTTAGTGACGAGTGAGTAGTACGCTTTACAATTTAAAATCTATATCTGCGTCCCATTCTTCAAATACACAACCAAATAAATAATTAATCGCCTG
>NW_020653851.1:18952516-18954700 GCF_003589595.1 Hyposmocoma kahamanoa | reverse complement strand
CAGGCGATTAATTATTTATTTGGTTGTGTATTTGAAGAATGGGACGCGGATTTAGATTTTATATTGTAAAGCGTACTACTCACTCGTCACTAACCCATTATACGCCTTACTACGGGCACAAGTCTCCTCTGAGAAGAGTTTAGGCCACAATCAAGCATACTTATAAAGTACGGATGGGGGATTTCCGTTCGCGAGAGATATTGTTTCTAAACATTCACAAGTGTTGCTTGGACAGTACATAGCATAGAAAAGAGCTCTACTTCCTTGTAAAATAATTAATCTAGGGAAGTATTGCCACCTTATCTCTTTTTGCCGCTAAATGGTAATGTGAGCATTACCGCGTTTGAAGGTTTTGATGGGGAAGGGTGCTGGTGAAATTACAGGCACATAGGACCTATTAACTTATGTCTCAGGATGACGGACGCAGTGGGAGTGTCCCCAAATAACAGGCGCACGACTTGTTCGTTCCGTCACTAGGTATCAAAAAATAAACAAAGATACTAAGTGTAAGCATGCTTTGTGTGGACCCAGTTGCAGTAACAAAAAGGTCACTAAGGA
This sequence comes from Hyposmocoma kahamanoa, assembly GCF_003589595.1. Classification (NCBI taxonomy): domain Eukaryota; kingdom Metazoa; phylum Arthropoda; class Insecta; order Lepidoptera; family Cosmopterigidae; genus Hyposmocoma; species Hyposmocoma kahamanoa. The sequence continues at coordinate 18,954,142 of NW_020653851.1, read as the reverse complement.
TGACTACCTTTCTGTCCCTTAAGTGGGCGCCGGGCCTTCCTCAGTATTTACAGATACATATTTTCGGTTAGGACCCTGACATTTGACATGTTGTCTTTCGTAGTTCATCATCATCATCATCATCATCGGCCTATTGCAGTCCACTGCTGGACATAGGCCTCCCCTAATGCACGCCATTTCGCCCTGTTCTCGGCTTGACGCATCCATTTCCTGCCAGCAATCTTCCGCAGATCGTCACTCCATCTGGCTGGAGGGCGTCCCACACTACGTTTGCCAAGTCGTGGTCTCCACTCAAGAACTCGTTTACCCCAGCGGTTGTCGGTTCTTCGGCAGATATGTCCAGCCCACTGCCACTTCAGCTTGCTTATCCGAAGAGCTATGTCGATCACTTTGGTTCTCTGTCTGATAACCTCATTACGGAGTTTATCTTTCAGAGAAACTCCGAGCATAGCTCGTTCCATAGCTCGCTGAGCGACTTTAAACTGGTGGACTAGCCGTATCGTGAGTGTCCACGACTCAGCTCCGTACGTTAGAACTGGTAGGACGCACTGGTTGAAAACCTTTGTTTTCAAGCTCTGCGGGATGGGTGACGAGAAGACTCGACGTAGCTTCCCAAACGCTGCCCAGCCAAGCTGAATCCTCCTCCTGGCTTCCTTCTCGAAGTTATTTCTACCTAACTGCAGAATCTGCCCGAGGTAAGTGTATTCGGAAACAACTTCAAGAAGGTGGCCATTGACGCAGATGGGTCTCGGATCGATGTGGTCATTGATCATGACTTTGGTTTTATCAAAGTTCATGCCGAGACCAATCCGCCGCGAGGCGGATGCTAGGCTGTTCAGCATCTGATCCAGTTCCTCCAGCGATTCTGCCATTAGGACTATGTCATCTGCAAATCGCAAGTGTGAGATGTACTCGCCGTTTATGTTAATGCCCATCCTTTTCCAGTCCAGCGTCTTAAACATATCCTCCAACGCAGCGGTGAACAGTTTCGGGGATATGACATCCCCCTGTCTCACCCCTCTGCGTAATTGGATAGGTTCAGACTGCTGGTCCTGTACTTGGACACTCATGGTAGCAGCATCGTAAAGACATCTCAACACTTGTATATAACGATAGTCCACTTGGCACCGCTGTAAGGATTCCAGGACAGCCCAGGTTTCGACAGAGTCAAAGGCCTTCTCATAGTCCACTAAAGCTAAACACAGGGGCCGATTATACTCTTCGGACTTCTGTATAATCTGCCTCACTGTGTGTATGTGGTCTATGGTGCCATATCCTCCCCGAAACCCGGCCTGTTCCGGTGGCTGAAACTCGTCGAGTCTTCTTGCGAGGCGATTCGTGATGACTCTAGAAAACAGCTTGTAGACGTGACTCAGGAGTGAGATGGGTCGGTAGTTTTTCAGTAGAGTTTTATCTCCCTTTTTAAAGAAGAGAACTACAATACTCCTGTTCCACGCCCGTGGAGTTCTCCCGCAGTGAATGACCAAGTTAAAGAGCTTCTGAAGTTCCTGGATAATAGGAACTCCTCCAGACTTCAAAAGCTCCGAAGCAACTCCGTCTTCACCGGGGGCTTTTCCAATTTTAAGCTGTTTTAGAGCCAACACGATCTCGTCTTGACTGATTTCT